>NW_026652276.1:186682240-186710587 GCF_009828535.3 Hylobates moloch | reverse complement strand
GGATGGTCTCAATCTCCTGACCTCGTGATCCGCCAGCCTCGGCCTCCCAACACAATTTCTTTAGCGCCAGTCTTTAGAAATGACTGTGGGAATAGTACAATTTATTGATAAATACCTTTTTCCTCTTGCTTTATTTGGTGTTGTAACTCCTTCTACCTTAGTTATTTCTATGCAGAGGTAATTTTCTAGTTGTAAAGTTAGTTACTGATAGACGCCACCTGATTACAGCAAGGGAAGGACTAGAATCATCATGTTCACTAGCGCTAGGTTCTTGTATCAGAGTACAGGACCAGGTTTCTGGAGGCTTCTATTCTGCCAGCAGAGCACATTTTTCAGTCACCAATGTGAGGTACAAAGAATGGAAAATGTTATGAAGAATTTGTAAGTGAAGTTTCTTTTAGTGCCACTAGATGGCATCCGTTAGCTGTAAATAGCACTTGAATAAAGTTTAAGATTTAATGTGACTTGTTTCCCCAGAGTATCCAACACATTTTAAATATTAATGGATTTTTATGTTTTCTCAAATATATGACTTAATACAATTAATAAATAATTGGAAAAATATCACATGATTATTTTTTATATCAAGTTAAAATGAAGAATTATGTCATCTGCAAACAATTTTGTTGTCTTCCTTTCTAATTTGAAGGTATTTTAGTTCTTTTTCTTGCCTAATGGTTCTGGATAGGATCTCCAGTACTATGCTGAATAGAAGTGGTGTGAAGAAGCATTTTTGTTTTGTTTCTGGTGGTAGAGGAAAAGCTTTCAATTTTTAACCATTGAGTATGATGTTAGCTGTTGGTTTGTCATATATAACCTTTATTATGTTGAGGCAAATTCCTTCTATACCTAGTCTGTTAAGAGTTTTTATCGTCGTCAGGATGGCTGCAATATGGAAGAGTAAAAAATCTCAGGCTACACACATTCCCCCCAATCCCTTGAAAGTTTATCTAGCAACTATCCATAGACCAGAACATCTTCTTCAAAAGCCCAATATTGGAAACGAGCCTGAGACACCATGTGGTACACATACCTGAATGAAAGTTGAGTGAGAATGGTCAGAAGAATGGTCTCCCCACCACCACCAAGTTGGCACCACACTAGTTGAAGAGCATTTCCCTGGACCCACAGTTTCTGCAGCAGGGAAAGAGAACTGGAGGCAGTCATTCAGCTTCTCTCGCATTTTGAGATGCTTTCTTTCCAGGAATCCCACCTGTCTCATCTCATGGGCAAAGAAAGGGGTAAAGGCATGGCTAGACCACTTGGGGTCAAGTAGAAACCAAGAAAGAAGGCAGAGCCCACAGTGACTAGCATATGGATCTGTGTGGCACCTCTGTGTTCACACCAGCTGTGGTGCCCAATCAGAGTTACCAGCCAACTTCATAGCCCACCCACAAAGCTGAACTGATCTTTTTTGGAAGCACAGTGGGAAGTTCAGCCTTGCTTGAGTCCCTAGATGGCTAGTTTCCATGACCAGGTGCACAGCCTACTCCAACAACCCTGCCCAGGTAGGGAGATGCCCACCTCTGCCCACTTTGAGAATCACAGGGGCTAGATATCTTGGGTCAAGCAGTGGCTCCACTCAGCCAAAAAACTTGTCTTATAATCCTGTTGAGGCAGGGCTAGACCTGTAAGACCTAGGAGTCCAAAGAGTAAGTAGCTTAGCTCAGCCCAAAAGCCTGCCCAACAACCCCCCATGTGCATTTTGCAGGAGTGTAGGGACTAAACCTGCTTGACCCAGGAAGTCAAGTAGCGTCTTGACTCAGGCAAAAGTCCACTCTACAGCTCTGATCTAATGGAGGCAACCCTTAATCATACATTTTTAAGGAGCATAGCCTCTTGTCTTGCCCATCACAAGCAGCAACTTTCAGAGCCCAGCCTGAAGCCTTGCCCAAGTGCAGATTCCAAATAGTAAAACTGCCCAGCCAGGGAATACATCTTCTGACTAGCCTGACCAGAGAGCATCACAGTACCAAACCGGCAACTCTTCCTAATAGCGGAGCCCAGCCAGTAGCTTCCTCTAATAGCAGAACCCAACCAGTGGTCTCTCTGGACAGCAGAGCCCAGCCATCAGAGCAAAGGCAGTGGCCCAGCCAACTAGAGAAACCGCAGCAAGTTCTGCCTGGAGTTGTCAGCCCTTTCAGAATCACAGGCTAGACTATTAGTGAAAGTCTATTCCTACAATGAACACCTGTAAAGGCCAAAAGAGTGGACCATTTCTTCAAATGCACAGAAAATGCAAGGACACAAGTATTATAAAGAATCAAGGAATCATAACACCTCTACAGAAACTAATAAAACTGCAACAGCTAGAGGTAAGAAAAAGCTAAGCTCAAGCCCAGGACATATAAGTATAGTGGAGCTCCATTGAAAATTTAATTCTCATGGAGGTCAGCTCCACCATAGTCAGGACCTTCATTACAAAGAAGTGAATCCTGGAATCAAGACATCTGAAATGAGACACTTGATAAACTTGAAACTCAGACTTCTCTGAACTTTGTGGGCCTACAAAAGTGGCCTATTCCTCCCTGTTAAGAACTAGTGCTACCCACTGGCTTGAAGACAATCCCTTGCAATTTTACTTTCAGGTCATTCAGGATGAACCTCCAATTCCTCTCCTGGATATCAGACCAGTAACTAGGATGAAGTCAAAATATAACCCAACTGACAAAGAGCTGATTCTATCGGGGAAGGAGAGCTGTGCACCAAAGAAGCTGCAAAACCTAGCTAGGGTGTACCAGCAGAAGCTGGGACAGTACATATGGGACTAAATCCTGAGGGTGTCCAGGTTGAGGGATCTAGAGTTCTGGAACATAAAATTAATAAGGAAGAATTTATCAATATGAATATTGATTAATACCCTAGCACAAACCACAAGAAACAGTGTTAACATATTCCTGGAATCTTAGAAAAATGAAAAGGCCACACTAAATGATTACAGAATTTTCATAGCAAATGGTCAAGAAGGGATCAAACAGCTCACAAAAATGAGATTCTAGAGTAAATACACTATATAAGGATAGAATACCCACCTCCAAGCTATGTTCCACAGGAGGGCCCATGGAAACTGCACTTACTAAATCAATAAGAAATTCATTGGTGAGAGTGGCATCACCATTGAGAACCTCAGTGGTAGCTGTTTTCTGTAGGCCAGGGCTGATAGTAGGAGGGGTCATTATAGAAACTGGGCACAATGATTGCAATGGGGATATTAAGATGCTAAAATGAGAGAAGCCATGCACTTCAGAGTCATAAATAACGCCTATAATCCCAGCACTTTGGGAGGCCGAGGCAGGTGGATCACGAAGTCAGGAGATCATAATAAATAGTCATAAATAAGAAACATCGTAATGAGAAACATGATCAGAATAGCAACTGGAAGTGCCTGATCCAGAATTACGGAGATTGTTACTAGGACATGTTGTTCCATGTACAAGATTGATGGACAGCCAGTTAGCATATTTCTTTTATTCTCCCTCTTTTTTTTTTTTTTTTTTCTGAGACGGAGTCTCACTCTGTCCCCCAGGCTGGAGTGCAGTGGCACAATCTTGGCTCACTGCAAGCTCCGCCTCCCGGGTTCACGCCATTCTCCTGCCTCAGCCTCCCGAGTAAGCTGGGACTACAGGAGCCCGCCACCACGCCCGGCTAATTTTTTTGTATTTTTAGTAGAGACGGGGTTTCACCGTGTTAGCCAGGATGGTCTCGATCTCCTGACCTCGTGATCCGCCTGGCTCAGCCTCCCAAAGTGCTGAGGATTTTAGCATATTTCATAATTTATACAACCAAAAAGTAACTCAAAGATTCAGGCTCTAAAGTTTTAGGGCAGCCACTCCAATAAAAAGCCATAATCCCATGCCCAGTACCCACAGCTGAGATAATTTGCAGACCAAGAGCCCATTAACTGAAGGAGCAACTTCCTCCTGAGGAAGAAAAATACCCTTCAACATCACAGCATGTGTATATGGTAGTAATTGCCCCAGTGTTTCTTTCTCCAAGGGAATCATAGGCCATTTAATTCTATAAGTGATCAGTGTAAAAGGGCAATACCAAACATTTTAAGAACTATTGGACACAGTGCTCAAATTGACATTGATTCCTATGGTCTGAAGCATCACCCTGGCCTCAGATTTAGGACTCATGGAAGCCAGGTAAAATAAACAGAGTCCCAGCCCAAGTCTAGTTCACTGTTGGTCTGCTCATCTCATTCCCCATCTGATGAATATCTCCATAGCACCCAGATGTATAATTACATACGTGCATGTGGATATACTTGATTGTTGGCAAAATCATGTTAACTCCTTGGCCTGTGGCAAAGGTCAAATGTACATCTTCAAAACTGCCCCCTCCATCTTACTAAAGATAGTAACTCTAATACAATATCACAATCGAGGGGTAGGTGGTGCATGGCAGAGATTTGTGCTACCTGTAATACATAAAGAATGATGGTGGTGCCCATTCTAGCCCCATTTAAACTGCAAGTCTTTCCTCTACAAAAAGTAAACGGCTCCTGGTGGATGAGAGGGCGCTACCTCACACTCAACCAAGAAGTAGCCTAAATTTTAGCTGCTGGGCTGAGTATAGGAACTCTGCTAGAGTTAGCATCAATATCAATATTGATAAAGTTGCTATCGATATCAATACTGCCTCAGGTAAATGGTATAATTATGGACATTGATTTTGTGAGTGCATTATTTTTATCCATGTGAAAAATGCATTCACATTCATGGAATAAACAATAATATATATTTATGATCTTGCTCAAGTTTGGGATTACTTCTCTCACCTTCTGTCACAATGTAGTCCAAAGGGACCATGATTGGACATAACATCACATTGTTGCATTATATCTATGCCATCAAATTAATTGTACAGATGAGCAACAGGTAATAATAAAGTTGGAAGCTTTGGTAAGACATACGCACATCAGAGGGTGGGAGATGAATCCTACAAAGATTCAGGGGTCTGCCACCTTAGGATATTTCTTATTGTCGTTCCCACAGTTTGGAATATGCTGTATGACATACCCTCTAAAGTAAAGGAAATTTTTACTTTGTACTTCCCACCCACTAAGATGGAAACATGACACCTCGTAATCTTACACTGTATTTGTCCGTTCTTACACTCCTATAAAGATACTGAGACAGGGTGATTTATAACGGAAAGAGTTTTATTTGACTCACAATTCCACACGGCTGGGGAGGCCTCAGGAAACTTATAATCATGGTGGAAGGGGAAGCAAGCACTTCTTATATGACGGCAGGCAAGAAAGAAATGAATGAAGGAGGAACTTGCCAAACACTTATAAAACCATCAGATCTCCTGAGAACTCACTCACTATCACAAGAACAGCATGGGGGAAACTGTCCCCACAATCCAATCACATCCCACCAGGTTCCTCCCTCAACATGTGGGGATTACAATTCAAGATGAGATTTGGGTGGGGACACAAAACCAAACTATATCATACACGCATCTATTTACCAGGTGACATTAAAAGCTAACAACTTTGAGCAGGGCTTAGAGCAGGAAAAGGCTCTGTACTAGGTCTAGACTGTAGAGTAAGCATTCCTACCTCCTGGACCCTATGACCCGGCAGGATTCTATACTACTGTAAGAATCCATGGCAAAAAAAGAATTGTGCAGTTTACGAAAAACCTTAATAAAAGGATGACCATGCAAACCCATAGAGCTTAAAGGTAATGGCAAATCCATGCAATCTGCAGCAGAAAGCCCTCCACCATTGAAAATAAATTTAAAATTTTTTAAAAAAAATCTCAGTGTGCTAAAAATAAAGAATTTGATCTTTTCATAGAATATTAAGTGACCCTCTGGCCACAGCTACCCATCATGAACTACATTCTATCAGAACAACTAAGTCGAAAGTTGGGTGAAGCCAACAACAACTCATGGTAAAATGGAAGTACCTCTGGGATCAGGCCTGAGCAGAGCCACAGGGCACACACTAGCTGCATGCTCTGGTGGCTCACACCTCCAGGTTTGCACTAACACCTCTCCCTCAACCTAAGGTTACATTGGGTGTCCCAGCTGACAGAGGAGGGAAAAGGCTGAGTCTGTTGAATGAGTGAGCTAGCTCAATATATGGATGCAAACATAAAAAGGACGTTTGCTGCTATAGCTAGGCTGAAAAATCATGACAACTATTTAGTATCTCCCTCCATTAGTCTATTTTGGATTACTTATACTCCAGGCTAGAACCTCTGATAAGTCCTCTTTGCCACTATACCACAGTTCTATTTCTGCCCAATCCTGCTTCTCTCACAGCCTAGATGTTATTACCCCAAACAGGCTTCCAGTAAACCTCCTGCAAGCATCTGCCTAAGCACTGTATTTTCAGAGAAGCTGACTTAAGATACTATCTGTCTTGAGACGTACACTTAGGAAAAATTTGAGCAAGTTTGTTCTTTTTTTCAGTATTGCTACTCAAAATAGCACCAATTTTGCAGCAGAACTCTAAAGTTTCTGAGGTATGTTGGGAAAGGGGAATTAAATAAGCACATGGGATATTTTCAAAATTTATCAAAGGTCATCATTAAAATGGTACAAAATTGTTTATCACTGATTGTGCCTTTAGAAAATAAGAATCAAATCCAGTTTCTGAGTAGTCGAATAAAAAATCAATCATTTTATAACATATTTTATAAATTATTTTATATGAATATCTATTTTAAATACCTTAATATTCGTTATTGAAATACAATCACAATCTAAACACAGTTGGAATCCTCAGTTTATTTTCTATTGGTGATTGTCTAGCACTGTAAATGTTTTAACCAAAACAAGCACATCTCTATGGCATATAAACCTTAGCATAATTGCGGCAGTAAAATTCAGACCTATCAAAATATGTGACATATTACATAAAAAATATTCAGTTATGTGAAAAAAATGGATATAGTTTTATTGTTAAAAGCTGTGATTTTAAAAGACCTTTTCAAAGAAAGCAAGTGACATGAAGATATGGTGACCTTTATGCTGGTTAAAGTCAAATGTCTTCCATTGGCATCACATTCTTTTCTTAATTGTTCAACATCTTGACCTCTCCTGTCTTACTGTCAAATAGTTATTGTATTCCTGTCACTGAAGAAAAAAAAACAAAATTTTTTCTAAGTTATAAAATTTATTAAAACTTAAATATTTATGAAAAGTTGTTAAAATACTTAAAATATTTTAAAACTGTCTTAAAATTTAAATATTTAAAGTTAAATATTTTATAAATATGAAATATTTATAAATTAATATAACTATATTAAATTAAAATATTTATAAAATGTTATAAAACATTTATAACAACTTGAATGTCTGTTAAATATTAGAAGTATAAAGTTTACAAATAAAAAGTAACAAAATATTTCATAATGCTAATATTTTGGGCAGATAACTTTTATACTTGATCATTAAGTATAAAAGCAGTATATATGTTTCAAAGAAACCTGATTATGATAAAAACCAGAATCAATCTTTGGCACCACTTTCATCAGTAATTAACAATATCACAAATTCTTTATAACATATGAACAAGGAGAAAGGGTGCTTATCACTCTACTCTACTAATGAATTTTCTTGACTCTCCTTCAAGAAATCTGACAAAGTTACCCTGTGCTCTTGAAGGTGTAGCTTATTATTATTATCTTTTTGAGAAACTCTCCTCTACTGTCAGTAGCATCTGCTGACTCCATCTCCCAAGACCTTGCAGAATTTTCTCATTCAAAGATTAGGAAAGAGGTGAAATCTTCAAGACGATTCAAAGCATACACATAGTAGGTGCACATATATGTACACCCAAACAACGTGATGAATCATTAAAAATAGCCTAATCCCCGTTCACTCATTCATTCAACATACAGTTATTGAGGACATTCAACATATACAACAATCTCTGAGTAGTTGGGATTTCAAAGCTCTGGAGCCAAACTACTGGAATTTGAATTGTCTCTATATTTACCATCCAGGTAACCTCATTCAAGTTACTAGACTTTGCTCTGTCTCACATCCTTACATGCAAAATGGTACTGGTAAATATATTACTTCTCTCCTAGGATGGAAGTGATCATTAAATGAGTTTATGCATATGCCTGGCAAGTTAAATTTGCTCAACAGTTGAGAAATGTTTGTCAACTGCTGATAGAAGAGAAGCAAAGAACTTGTGTATAATGCCTCTTGGGTATAATGTAATATGAAAAAATATTAATGTAGGAATGGAATTGACATTTTGATAAATTTTCTGTGGCATACATGATGTTTCTCTAGGTTTGGTAGCATGCGATAATAGTAAGATGATAGTTTTAATTATACATATTTATATTCAAAGTATACCATAAATAATAAGGAGCAGATATACTTTATGTGCTTTATTTTGTTTTATTTACATTTTATTTCTAAACTCAGCCAATGTAATGCTTCTCTTCATCTACATAACCAACTTTTTGATGTTTTACTTCAGCTATCTTTCCACTCAAGGAACAAACAACTCACTCTTCCTATTGCCTCCTTCACCCTCATCCTTATCTATTAGCTCCTGCCTCACTTATTTTATCTGTACCTTTTAGAGTTCCTCTCACTTGTACCTTCTGATGGATTCCACCTGTGCCAGTCATAAACCTATCATCAGCATTTGAAAAGGAAGGACATTAAGAGAGTCAATCCCTCTGCATAGTGCAGTGTTTCTCAAGCCTGCTTGCATATTAGTCACCTGAGGGGAAAATGGTCTTTTTAACACATCCCAGCCCTAGTCAATAAGTACTTCTGTTAGTGGTAACAGGCATCAGTATTTCTTAACAACACACATACATCCTATTTACAGATGAAGAAACTGAGGTACAGACAGACTAAATGGATTCCCTATGATTATGTAGAAATTAAAGGATGAGCTATGACTGCAATTAAGCTCTATCTTATTCTCAAACCCTAATTTTTACCTCTGCATGTTAATGCCTAAAACAAACCTTATCTATTGTTTACTTCATCTATGGTTCCAGTAAAATTTTCCCCTTAGCTTGTTATACACACATGTGCACACACTCACACATGTACATGTGAGAGATACCACATCTCTCCTCTAGAGCAAAAAAAAATTTTATAACTATTGCTTAAAATTATATTGTATCATCCTACATTCCCATATCTTCCTTCCCTTTTGCTAGAAACCCTCTGGAAAGGACAACTTACACCTGATTACTTATTTCCATTAAGTCATTAATCCCTTGTACCATGATATTTACCTTCTTAAAGGTTACCAGCAAGCTCTTAAACAGCAAATCCTCTCTTAAATAAACATACTTTGAGTGCCTAGTATTTGCTTTGCACTGGGGGTAAACATTCAATTAATATCTCTAATATCTCTTACTGTCTTCCAGGAAGTTTACAGTAAGAACGACAAAGAAGCCAATGATATTATATATGGCGATAAGTGTTCGAGGAGTACAGTAGAGAGATGCCCATTCAAGTAAGCTTATCAAGGGGATGTGATGTCTGAGGTACCTTCCTTTGCAAGTAGAAGTTAGCTATTTAAAGAAGAGTGAAAGAGGTCAGAAACGATATGAAGAGAATATGTGCAATAAAGTCCTATGCAAAAGAATAAAGGCATGGCATTGTGACAAGCTTTGTAAGCTACAAATGGTGCTATATTCCCAGGATTAATATATCTGGGATTGTATAGGTCTTAGGGATAATAAAGAACATGCTTGTTTTCATCAGCTAAGAATTTGGAATTTGGGCAATGGGAGGTTGGCCCAACTGCCTATTTTCTTAAAAATTGGAATATTACCTTCCTCCTCGTGGTTTCATGAGTATTACATGTTAGGTTCATGAGTATTACATGTTAGGGTGCTTTTGCTCACTGGCACTTAGTACCTACTCACACAGTGTGGCTCATAAATATTTTGTGTCATTATACAGTAGCAGTGTAGGCATTATTTGAAGCTTTTTAAGAAAATGTAGAACAGAAACCCTGAGGTCAATTAGGAGCCTACTGCCTTGGCAGGCAAAAGTGATTAATTAAGGCTATTCAAGTGGTAATGGAGATTAATGGGAGATAACAGAATGCAGTTAAATCTACTTAGGAGGGGGTTTGTGAACTTTCAGAATATAGTTTCAAGGAAAAGTATTTCAAGAATTTATGAATTATTGTGATTAAGAAAAATTAAATAACGGATTTTTGAATAGTAGAACAACTTATTAGACTTTTAAACAAAAGTATTTATAATTCCTTTAATTTGGCATCTTTCATGTAACTAAAATTGAACAATACATTAATTAATCACACCGTAATTCTTCTCTCAGTATGGTGAAACTTTTTCCACGCTTTGGGGATACTTTTTTAGACATAAGAACATTGATATTATAATGTGCTTCTTACCGGGGTCAATTGTGCATCCATCATGAACTATTCATGGCTAGAGGAAATACTTTACAATTATTATTCCATTTTAAATTTGTATTCCTATATAGACAGGCTGGCATTATCAGTGACCTTACAATTCCTAATAGGATTACCACTTTGATATTCACAGGCTCACTATACTAGAATCATTTACAAAACAAGAAATCTGACAACTGAATCAAATTATTTTCTTGTTTACTCCTATTACTCATGTTTTAAGTAAATACACTTACAACATAGAGGATGCCTCCTTATAGTTTCATAGCAATTTACTTGTTGATATTAAAGCTTTACCCAGGCCATATCCAAGACACTGGTCACTATTATACCATGTCTCCAGGGCAGCTAATAAACATGTGCACTGTTACATTTTTATTGGCTCCATAACAATAGATTTAGAGAAATCAGGCTTGGGCCACATCTCCCCTAAATTGTAGGTCATTGCAGATATAGATAAGGTCATTTCAATGAAATGTTGGCGAATAATCCCCTTTGGAGTGAGTTGAATAGCTATTAGAAGGCAAAACAAATTGTATATAGCTAGTCTAGAAAACTCTTTTAAAGGGTATTTACTACGAAAATAACAGAAATGGGTTGATTGCTGAAGGAAGGAATGAGATAGAGAAGGTATTTTGAAAGTAGAATATTTTAAGGCATGTCAGACAATGTGAATAATCCAGTAGAGAGAGTAGAATTTTCCATGAGAAGACCAGAGAGATGGGTGCCCAAAGCATAACCGGAGAGAACAACCTTAGAAAGGAGCAAGGAGTCTCCTGGAATGAGAAAGGTCAGGCTTTGTTGTACTGATGCAGACATGTTTGTAGAGTTGGTTTTAGGAGTCAGGGAGAGTTTGTGAAGCCAATTGTGTCTTTTTTGTTTAGGAAATATGAGGAGATACCACAGATCAGAGTGAGAAGAGATGGAAGTGTTAGAAAGCTGTGATACTGTTTTTACTGTAAGGGGTAAAGTGAATTTATGAAGTACCTAAGGTTAGGTGTGTCTGTATTGAGCTGCCATTTGAAGGCACAGTCATCAATCTGAAATGAGTTCAGAGGGCACACCTATGTTATTTTCAACAGGAACACACTGCTGCTTAGGTGTAGTCATAGAGCAGACTGCACCTAGTTGGATTTCATCACGATTGAGATTTTTTTTCTTAAGTTTTAAGGAGGCTGTTGGGACAAAGGAGTTAAGAGTTTCCAAAGAGAGTAATTGTGCTGGACAATGGAATCCAAACCATATAAGAAAAGTGACACATGAAAGAAGTAATGGATAAAGTAATAGGGTCATCAGCTTAGACCCTTAAACAAGCATATAAATATTTTGGATTAAGTTGGGTAATAATCAGAGAATGGGCTCCTTTGTAATCTAGATTTTTTGACAGTGTTGCAATTACTGATGATGACAGTCTTGAGTGAGACTATGGGAATGGATGTTTGGAACAGGGAGAAGGACCAAAGAGTAGGAAGAAAGGAGTTAAAAGAACTGATCAGCCATTATATTGGTTGGTCGTTTTTGTGGAGGTTCAACATGACAAAAAAAACATGCCAGGAAAAGTAGTAGCGAAAAAACCCTGTGAGCCAGAAATTAAAGTCATTGATGACTTTGAGGATAACAGTAATAGCAATTAATGGTTGTTAAAATCTGATGATAGATACCTCAAAAGGCAGCAATTTGTGAAGGAAGAAAGAGGCATATTCCAGAAGAGGATGAAATGGGGAATAAGTAAGTCACTTATTCCATCTTTAGACTCTATGATATTGGGATGTGTGTGCAAATATGAACACTTCCACAGCAGTGTTCTTCAAGGTAAAAAAATCATTAGTGCAAGAGGTGAAGGGAAAAGTATGGTGGGAAACACATATACACACATATGTATGTACATAATGTATTTTAATATGGTGGGATAATGCAATTATGAAGCATGTGTGGGTTTCTCTAGATATATCTAACTTGGTCCAGGTGTGCGGTTGGAGAGGGTGGCAGTATAGATATCTGAATTTAGTTCCAAAATATGACAATGGCAAAGAAGAGACAACTGGGTGAAGTGGAAGGGAAGCTTGCTTAAAAAAAGTCTGGGAGTGTGTACATGGTGCTTAATGCCAGGACTGTGCAACCTCTTTCCCACTGTTCTCTATCTAGAAAAAGACATATATTCTTCACGCGACCCTCCATACTAATTCTTGTACCAAGTTTCCTCTGACTGGTCTAGCTCACTTGTTGTTCTCTGAATTCCTATGGGGTGTATTATATGCTGGCATGCACAGTTGTCAGGAATTAATAAACTACCACACATAATTCCCTACAATATTTTTCATATCTTTTCCCAACTAAAATATAAGTTCTTGAAGAGTGAAAACCATATTTTGTACTTCTCTAAATTTCTTGAGTAATCCATAGATAACTTTGTAGAGCTCCACAGTTAAGTGTTGCATAAATACCTGTTGAATTAACCTTATAGATCAAATTGGGTACAAATTATTTTCATATTAACTGGAAAATATTTTACCAACACAAAGACATTGAGTCAAATATAATTTTACATAAAAACTAATTCTGTAATAGAGCAAAACTATGTGGTTTGGGGTTAATTCGAAAGAAATATATATTAAATGAATGTTTCAGTGAAAGAACTCCTATAAGACAATTTGGCATACAGTCAATATTTGTTAAATATCTGAGTGTTATAAGGATGAATGGGCATTATAGGTATCCCTAGCTACACCTCCACTAGATTATCTATGTAATTTAATTTCACCCAATATTTTTCAGACTTCAATAGGGAGAAATACGGAACAATAGAAAATTGAATGCCATCTCACTAATATACACCATCAATTGAGTCTTCTACAGATATATCAACATTACTATATTATTTTCCCCATCACTGATGTCACCAATGTTAATCACTTAAAATTGAATTCGCTCTTTCTTTCTTAATTTCCACCTCGACAGAAATGTCTAAATTCTCTCATGTTTATTTAAGAGTTACCATTCAGTATTACATATTTGCAAGTGCTTTTTTATTGTCCGGACACTGAAAAATAGGAGTAGCTGTTGTAATAGCTATGACATGTTTTTTCTCTTTGTCCTTACCTGATGATTTCCAGGCAGCAAGTTTGGTCTCATGTTTGGTTTGGGATCACTACTCAATAAGTTTCCATGCCCATAAAAAAAATTAAGACATAATGGAAGTATTTATTTTATCCTTTAATACAAATAATATATTTTAGTGCTTTTCTGCATAAGTCCTAAATAATAGTTTAGCTTTTTATAAAGAAGTAGGTAAGCAAATACCATATAATGCAATACTTAAATAGCCCTTACATTAACTGTTGATAAACTTCTATATATAATAAGTCAGTCATTTTGTGTTCTTAGGTTCAAATCTTTCTACTATTATTAATAATTCCAGTTAGTATCTTTCCTAGATAGAGATAATGGATCTTGACGCTGCTCTAAGTAATAAATTTCTATATTTCATCTTAGATTCTTGAAAAACAAACTGTATTTGTTCTAATTTCTGTGGCATTTATCACCTCTAATCATTATATAAATAACTTCACTTGAAAATAGTAACAACCTTATAGAAGTGGCAGAATACCAGTAGCAGATCCCAGTGTTCATCTATAAATCTGATTTTGCTCTCTGCTATTTCCCCATGCCTAGAAGAATATTACGTAGTCAATAGATATTGTTGAATGAACATAGAGTCATTTTTGAAAATTCCTCTGTTAAAGAATTTAGGAGCAAAATTTAAACTTCTAAAATGCTAATTGCTGTGATCTGAATGTCTGTGTCCCCTATAATTGATATGTTTAAATTGACCCCTAAGGTAATGACATTAGGAACTGGGGCTGTTTGAGAGATATGTCATGAGGGCAGAGCCCTTGTGAATGGAATTAGTGTCCCTTATAAAAGAGGTCCCTGAGAAACCTCTCACCCCTTCAGCATGTGAGGTTGTAGTGAGAAGGCTCTGTCTATGAGGAAGCAGGCCCTCACCAGACACCAGATCTGCTCCTACCTTGATGTTGGACTTCCCAGCCTCTGGAACTGTAAAAAATAAATGTTTTCTGCTTATAAACCACCTATCTTACGGTATTTTTGTTATGGCAGCCAGAATGGACTAACGTACCAATCACTATTTTGTGGTTCTATATTTGAAAATTAATAAAGCATTAAGGAACACATATTATTGCCTAAAATTTCTTTCTTTAAAGCATCGGCTCTGCTTTTACCTTGGTACCAGTCCAGGCCCTTTGGTTGTGAGACTTGATTGGCTCTGGTGATGTTTGTGAGAGTGGGGAAATAATCTTGAAAAAAACGGGAGAACTACAGTAAAAGAACAAAAAACAGGGGTGCAGTACATTTAAAAAAAACTGAATGCTTATTTTCTGATCAAAATTGTCAAAATTTATCAAAATCAACTCCTTGCTTTGATCTTAATCAAATAGCCTTAAACTTCTAGTTAACCGTCCACATGTAAAAAATAAAACAGTTGTACATAATGCCAATAATAATTTCTTTTGAATGTGAAAGTAAAAATAATATCCTTAAACTATTTTAATAAAATTGAATAAGAAAATATCAGCTCCTCAGAAAAAAATATTTCAGATTACTCTGCCATTTCTACATTCAGAAAAAAACTATGAACATGGTAGATGACACTGGAATATCTGGGGAGAAGTTTCTAGATACACTATGGTAGCACTATTATTCTGCAATATTATTCTTGTCTATTGCACATCCACAGATCTCCTTCCATGATACATCTGAACCAGATTTCATTCAGGAGTTAGTTACAGGGAAAAGGAGGAAATGGGTGCAACACTTACTTTTAAACCTACTTATTACACTTTAATTCACTATATTTTTTGGACAAATGGTTCCTTTTTAAAATTAAATAATAAATTGCTTATTTATTCAGGCACTTGATATCACCATTATAAATCCAAATATTGTGCTAAGGTATATATCACCTTCAAAACAAAACTTCAAATTTACTATACTATTTCCATTTTACATAAAAGTGGCAGCTTCTCAGTTGTCCTTCATACATTTTTACTTTCATGCTAATACAACTATTATCTTTAGGTTTTATTACTTTACCTTGCAGAATCTATACTCCATATTCCAGGATAAAAGCCAGACTTTTGTTAGTGAAGAAATATAGTAGTGTTCATATAATCCTGTTTCCATTTTTATGCCACTCAAAAAAAATCACCGTTAAATATAAACGAAATTATATTTTATGTATTTCCTTTATATTTCCTTCCATTCATTCTTCTACTGCCAGTTTCAGTGGCATGTTCTCTGTGAAACATTCCCTGCTCAATCTCTCTGAGCCAGAGTTAAGTATGCCATAGAAAGATATTTAAATTTCAATTACCCTCTCTTTTTACTCTCTCTTCTAATCTGTTGTAACCATTCATTCTCCTGAGCCCTTTCTAGTCAAGGCTGTGCTCCCGGAGGGTGGGTACTGCTTGTTAGCATTTCTGTATTCTGCTCACCTGGCACAATCTTATCCCTGAAAGCTCAGGAGACATTTCCTGAATTAATTCACTCCTTCTATAATTACTATTGAAATTCTTTCATCTTACCTTTTTGAGACTTCTGTCTATCCTTTCACAGGAAAATATAGGCAGAGGACTTGATCTTATTTAAATATGTACCAACTAAATTTCATCTCTTCCTTTTCTGTGGGAATATGAAAAATCTCATTTCTTTCTTTTTTTTTCAGACCAATGGTTTTAGCTTGAATCATTTGATTGATCACTTAGCGAAAGAACATTAGCTTTAGAACCAGAAGACCTTGGTTAAAGTCATTTATCTGAATCTAAAACACTGATGCTCTTACCTGTCTCTCAGCTTTGTTGTGATTATCAGCAAGGATAACATCAGTAAAGCACTTCTTAAAGTAATAGCTGCTCAATGACATTTTGTCCAATCTCTTCTTTCTGCTTTCATCCTGCTCTTTTTAAGGCATCATTGATGGACTTTATGAGCCATGAACAAATTCAAATAGAAACAGCAATTAAAATCTTACTCTTTGAAGAGGCACCATGCAACAGCATAGAGGCACATCACAAAAAGAGCTCCTGTTAATAATGCAGGAATCCAGTTATCAGGGATCCAATAATATGAAATCTTTATTAAGACAGAAGTAGTAATCTGAGAAATAAATACGAAGTATTAATAGCAGTACAATAGACAAAACTATAAAGATGTATATGTTGTGTAGAATATCTTGCATATTTCACTTTATTTCTTCTTTTTGAATAATTAAAAACAAATATAGTAAATTACAAGGCATAATAACTAACATCTCTTAATGCCACAATAAACAAACATCATTTTTTTTTTAGAAACAAATGTCTGTTTATAATATTTCTTCTGGCCAGAATTCTTTCTCCTGTCTTGCCTTCTTGGTGAACATTTGTTCATTATCATGGTTATCCTCTACCATTGCTCTTGCAAGAAGCCTGACTTTGGGGTAGAAATTACCATACACACCCTCTTTTCCTATATTTCTACTGTAACATCTAGAATACTTTGCCACATTTACTTCCTTTGTGATTCTTCCTACTAGGAAATAAACTCCTATTAAAGAGAACCATTCCTTGCTCATCTTTGTGGATTCTCTGTAGTTCTTGGCACAGAAGACAATAATTAGTGTTGGCTCAACGACAGATAGAATGAATCAGCAAGTTTTTAATAGGGCAAAGCATTATTTCAAAAATGGGTCAGACCATTGTTGCCCTTTCCTGCTTCCTATCATAAAAGCACAAAAAGTTTTTTACCCAAGTAATTTTCCATTACTATCTAATGTGTGACCATTTAAGAAGCTAGCAATACAAAGTTCAACACAGATTTTAATGTAAAGTCCATGACCAAGCAACATTACCTTCCCAGCAGATGGCAGCATACGATAGGATAAGTTTTGTGAACACTCAAGTACTAGGTGTCTTTTCTTTCCTTCCTTTTTTTTTTTTTTTTTTTCATGAGACGAAGTCTTGTTCTGTCATCCAGGCTGGAGTGTAGTGGCAGGATCTCGGCTCACTGCAACATTCACCTCCTGGGTTCAAGCGATTCTCCTGCCTCAGCCTCCCGAGTAGCTGGGATTACAGGCATGCACCACCACACCCTGCTAATTTTTTATATTTTTGGTGGAGATGGGGTTTCACCATGTTGGCCAGGCTGGTATAGAACTCCAGACCTCAAGTGATCCGCCTGCCTCAGCCTCCCAAAGTGCTGGGATTACAGGTGTGAGCCACTGCACCCAGCCAGTTGCCTTTTTTTCCAGCTGGAGTCTTGCTTTGTCACCCAAGCAAGAGTGCAGTGGTGCGATCTCAGCTTACTGCAAACTCCACCTCCTGGGTTCAAGCGATTCTTCTGCCTCAGCCTCCTGAGCAGCTGGGATTACAGGCATACGCTACCAAGCCTGGCTAATTTTTGTATTTTTAGCAGAGATGGGGTTTCACCATATTGGCCAGGCTGGTCTCCAACTCCCACCCTCAGGTGATCTGCCCGCCTCAGCCTCCCAAAAGTGTGTCATTTCTGAAGCCAACATAATTCATGAGGCTGATTTCACAGAAATAATAAAAGGAGAAAACAGACCTCTGCAAAGAAGGATCAGTCAACAGTGGTAGTAACAGAAAAAACACTACTTATACAATTGAGTGAGAGGACTCCTGATTACTTTGTTGAATTTTGATAGTTGCAGAGATCAACTACTATAGCACTGAACATTCTATTTTATACAACAATAAGGGCATGTCTGGACAAAGAAAGATCAAGAAAGGCTCCAGTAGTGTCAAGTGAAGTATTGTGGCCTTGTTTTCTTAAATAAATACTATGCTGTATTTCCAGATCACAGACTAAAAGAATGACAGACAATTTGATTACCACACTTTATCACCTAGCTCTATTTACAGCTCCTTAAGAAATAATACCTGCACTAAGAACAGGTTTGGGGAAGAATGTCAGGACTAAGATAAGATACTACAGCCCACACCCCTTTAACTTGCTTTCTCATCTGTTCTTCTGTCCTTCCTTATCTCCCTCCCAACTTCCTTCCTTTTTTTCCTTCTTCCTTTCTCTTTCTTTTAACAAATATTCATTGATCAGTTACTACATTTCAAGAATCGCCATATGAAGGAAATAAAGAGCCTGACAAAGGTGTTTGTAAGAAAACATTTGAAAACATATTCTTAGAACATATTTCTTTCTTCATTGGGCACATTTGGTGACAGCACGGCAGATTAAAGCCAAAAAGGGTAGGGGTAGCATTTATTTAAAAGCAACTGTTTGTCATTATTGGTGCTGAGCCTTTTAGCTATATTATTTAGCTATATTATTAACACAGCCTCTTAGCTATATTACTTGCCCATTGTAAAAGAGATGTTTTCAATACCACCAATTTACGAAGGAGGAGCTGAAGCTCTGTATGTTAACAAAAGTTCCACAGCCACTAAGTGGCAGAATTGGTATTCAGATAAAAATTCATGAATCTCCAAGACCATGTTCTTTTCAGCAGACTAGGCAACATGCCCCAAAATGAGGATATATGAGAGTTTTGAGAAAACAATCCAATTCCTATATCAAGGCGTGTAGGCATCATTTTGTAAACCACCATTATATTCATATAAAAGTAATTACAAATTTTCATCCATGAGAATTTAACTGTGTAGAGCAAGTTCGAGGCATTTGAAAATGCTTAGAGGTTAGTTGAAGGAATCATCCTAACTTCCTGAACTTCACTTGCCTGACAAAAAAGGGTAGATTTCCTGATTTCTGTTTTCTCTTTTATTTACCTCTGTCTCTCATATACACACAACTAAAGCTTTTATCTTAATTAATTCACTTTTTTCATATTTCAAAATCTAAGATAAGTAGGAATATTACTTTTTTCACTAGTAATGTAAAAGCAAAATCTTTCTATAGGGATTAAATATAATATTAATGGTTTATATTTATGTAACATTTATTACAAGAGCTTTCATATCTCTTGTTTCATTTAATCCTCACTAAATTCTTTGTACAATACATATAGCTATTCTAATCTAATAGCTTTAGTAATCCATGTACACAGGGTAAATCCATTTACACAGAGTAAATACTGAAGTGTATATTATGTGCAAACTGGACCCTTTCAGCAATATCCTTTTTCAACTGGTGAGTCAAAACGTTTTTAAAGAACCAAATTTGGGGATTAGCATTTGATCCTCTCAGCACTTCCATAGCTTTCCATTATGCCTTTATGTTTTCATTGTTTGTAAACTCTTTGGAGGCCCCAGTACGTAGTAACCACCAGGGTAAAGGCAAATGCCTGGCCTTATCTCTGGCAATTGCCTTCTGCCTGAACCTGCTGCCTCCAGTCTTCTCTTCTGCATTCTATCTTTCACTCAGCTGGTTTAGTTTCAATTATTCATTTACACTTCCTAGGAATCTAACATGGCTTTGTATTGACTACAGAACAAAGTCTAAAACCCATGGCATTGACTCTAGGCCTTCGTCAATCTACCTAGTATCTACCTTTTTGGCTTTGCCTCTGGCCAGTGCACCTCACATGTTCCAGACATGCATGGTTTCTTTCCTTTCAAGAAAAGACTATGCACTCCTATATCCATGCTCCTCAATTTCCACCATGTTGAAATGTCTTTGCTTCTCATTCTATCCATCAAAGACCTACATAAAATACAAATATCTCTTCTGGGAGTTTCTCAATATTCTTCAAGTCAGAATTTGCCATGTTATCTGTCCTACATTTATTTACACTTCCTTTACAGCACTTGTCAAAATGACTTGTAATTTGATTAATTGGAAATCAATCTCTATACTTACTATGGCTTCTAAGTCTTTGCATAATACGATCCCTGTCAATCTATCTCTTCACCTCATTTCATTATCTTTTTTCCAACTCACTTGCCTTACGAGTCAGGAGACTCTTCAAGCCTTGACCATTTCTCTGTCTCTTTGCCGGTCTTTCTGGTTCTACCACTCACTAAGTCTGTGACCTTGATAAAGTTATTTAAACTTCCGGTGTCTTCATTTTCCCCTTTGTAACATGGAAAAAACAGCTGACACTAAATACGATTTAATCAAATGATTTTTTTATGTGGAAATTTTACATATGAATAGATTTATAAAGATCATTTCCATGACTAGGAAGTTTTTGTCAGATATTAATTAAATTAAAATACTAACATTTGATATGATTATTGCATCTTAAAATTTCTGAAAATTATTTTAGATTATGTATATATAATTGTGCAAAGTGTACCTTTTTATATTTACTTTTAAAATGTAACTTAAAACTTTTTTTCCCACAGCTTACAGATTTGCCTAAGCAGAAAATATGAAGATACTTACACTTGGACAATCGAGCAGTTACTCCTCCCTGTCAGCAACATGAGGAGTGATGAAATAAATGGCTAAGGATTGACAGGACCCTGGTTTTTGTATATCATCAGACATTTATCTCACTATTAGGTAAATCACGAGTGAAAAAAAAAAGAATTTCCCATCTGTCACGTGTGGTCATGCACTAAGCTTCTTACAGCTGTGCACAGTTAATTTGGTTTGATTCATAACCTTAATTACTTAACTTGTTATATTTTACGGAAAAGACAATAATAATCATCTTCCCTGTCATGAAATCTTTCGTCATTGGGCATTATAGTCTCAGCAGATGTGCAAGGCTATGACCTAGAAGAGTAAAATTTATACGATTTCTACTGGCTTTCAAATTATTTCATTTAATTCTCACTGGAAGAAGATTATTTAAAAGGTTGCAATTAAGAAATTCTCATTCAAGTGTGTCTAATGGATACTTCTCATGATCTGTTTCAAATAGTGGTAAAACTTCTAATTTAAGAAGAAACGCTGGTCTTGCCCATTTGCTAAGAAAATTACTATAAAATTTAATAAATATTAGAACATACTGTTAAAAATATCAGTATAAATAATAAATACATACAAATAAATAAAATAATAAAATAAAATATAACTTTTTTTCCTTAAGGGGAACTGTAAATGAGAACTGGAGGTTTGGTAACTGTATCAGCAATCACTTACACTTGATGTTTTCAAACAATCTTTCTGTGTTTATAATCAATTAATAAACATTTATAAAATAACAACTAATAAACATTAATATAATGCTACTAGCTATTAATCACCTTCTATATTCTGGTCATGGCACCAGGAGAGGCTTCTAAAATAGCTTTTAATAATTTCTATTGAAAATTGGAAACTGAGGTTCAAAGGTGGTGAATAACTCAGCCCAGTTTTACAGGATGATCTAGTGAAAGCTGGAATTCAAACCAAGACCTGTCTTATTCCTAAGGCCACACTCTTTCTATTGCACTACTTGGACCTTAAGATTGCTTACTATAAATGTAAAAACTGTTTTGATACAATCTATGTGAAATTATGTTGTTTACATTTCTTTAATTTCCAAATTTCATTTGAAAACTTTACTTCCCTTTGATTAGAAGGCCCGGTCATATTATAAATGATTGAATATGATTAAAATTTAAAAATTAATGTTGTCAAAATTGTTTTCTGAGCCTTGTTACTATAAAAAAGTTAACTGCTTTTTTCTTTTACTATTACTCCTCAAGCTTCTTATTCATTCTTAATCCTACGTACTAATTCAATTAATATATGTCATACAAATTAGAATAAATGCATGAAAAAAAGAAAAAATATTTAAAAATATAAAGAGAAATTTTAAGTGATTAATTGCACAACTAGTATTTTTTTTGAATGAAAGGTCATTATTTAGGAGATCAAAACAACATGATCCAAACCTAAAAATTGTTTAAATCTCTTTAATCAGTGACTTGTCTCACTTTGACTATCCATATCATTACACTGGAATGCCATGGGGCTTCCTTTCTATTGTGTAAAATATTAGGTATACTATTAGTTTCTAGCTTATAGGTAATCTTTAAAAATAAGTCAATTATGCTAATAAAAACTAGTGTAAGTAGTGTTCTCTTTTTAATAAGGTAAGACATTATTTTCCTTAAAAATAAACTCTAGCTCTTATGTTGAATGGCCTAGGAAGACTTCACTGAGCATCTTTAGGCAGCAGAGTCATCAAGTGGAATCAGAAAAGGAAATGTATATCAATTGTACAGGATGTAATTTGCTTATGAAATGACAGGCAGATATATGTCATGCTGGTTTTCCTTAACTTTATCTACACCCTTTTAAATAGCTCCTTCCACAACTCTTCTCATTTTTTCTGTTTCCTTCTGAGAGTCAGATGGACACAAAGACCAATAAATAAATTAATGTAAAATGTGATTCTCACTATTTATTCATGCAGCTTGTTTCTTATGGAGTGGTTAGATGTGAAATAATACACACAGAAATAGTCAAACAGTTGCATAACTTATGTCCCTTATCAAATAGAAGAAAGTGAACTATTCTGAGGGTCACCAAGAGACTTTGCTCCCAATCCACAAATAGAAGGGAGACTTAGCGCCTTAGTTTCCACATTCACAATTTAAGAAGAATGATTAGATAGTTTATAAGTTGAATATCAGAATGTCCCAAGATAAGCAGCAAACATTTCCATTGTCCCCCAGTAGGTCTAAGGGATCTTTTATTGTTGTTTCACACAGGGGTAAATACATACATCATATCTCATCATGCATCTGTCCTGTATGCTTGGCCAGACCAGATAAAAATGGGCATGCTTTCTTTTTAATATGTTTTGTCACAGCCTCTCCAATTTCTGGCATACCATAAAGGTATTATTTTCATCATCATCAACTCATTACATCAATGCTTCTTTACTAATTTTTTTCTTAGAAACAATTTGAGGTAAGAGAGGCAGATTTGTTATAATTCTGCTACTACATTTAAAGATATATTATTTAATATATATATTTTTGTCCCTCTTACAAAAATAATATAAATCAATATTGGATGTCTGGGGGATTCATTTTTCTTTAAAAAGCATGCATGAATTAATCAAGTTCGAAAATATAGATACGCTAGTATAATGGAGCAAACATGTCCTCTGGAAATAGACATATCTGGGCTAAAATTATGAATTTCACTTAATTTGAGCAAGTTAATTTTTTTGTTTGGAACAATGTTGCCTAGTTTGTAGAGTTTCTATAAGGAAGAAAATACCTTATGGATTCGGTAGGCAAACAATTTGTGACCATTATTACCACTACTATTATTTTGCAATTTAAGTCTTCATATTAGGAGAAGACAAAGAACAACAAGAGAACCTTAATTCATGGGTTAGAGACATCAGGTGATCATTGAAATAATCACAGTGAGCTCCACTTCCTAGGTTGACAAGGCAGGGTGGATATTAAAGCGTAGTTGACAGCAAGTAATATATTTCTCTAATCTCTACAGGCGTTTTGGATAGAGTCTAGTGAATATTAGACTCAGGCTAGCAGATAGTGCTGGTGGCTTCTATGAGTACTCTGACTTCAAAAAAATATCCATATCATACATAAACATTGCTAATTTCTCTTAAATTTTCTTCCTATTCACCATAAATTTTTCTGCATTTCTATTCTACTAAAGAATAAAACAGGTCCAATAATATGCTGGTAAACCAACTCTTAAAATGTAAAACAAAACGAAAAACCTGGTATGTAGTATTTGCCAATTTTTGTGATATAAATATTCCCACCATTACCTATTTCAAGCTACCAAATGCTTAGCAACAAGACTACAAAATTTCTGCATGCTTAACAATAGGCTCTCTCAGCTGGAGTAAGCCAGCTCCAGCATACTACTGTTTCAAATTATCAGCTGAAAACAAAGTTCCAAGAGTAGTTGGTTGTAAATTATCTTATGAGGTATACATAGTAAGGATTTGGTCTTTGATGAGTCAAGTCAGCCTTGGAAAAGTAATGTGCCTATGCAATGAGGACAGTAAAAGAAAAAACACATAAGGTTACAAAGATGTAAGTCTCTGGTGTGTCTAAGCAGCCATAATATCCTCAGGACTCATCTTCAATGTCCAAATTAAGTGAAAAGCAATAAAAAATTCCAGTTTTGTCACTCTACGCAGCTCTTAAACTTTTTTTAGTTCTTCACTGATGGTTTAAAACCTTTCATTACTGATTTGCATCATGAAATATGAATGGTTGAAATGAGGAAAATATTGGACAGAGTTATTTATAGACCTTCTCCTTCCTAGTCTTCTGCTTATACACTGTTTATGTTGAAATCAGAGTAAAAAAACATAGTTATAAATTTTGATGATTTAAATATACCTTTTTTTCATTTTGTCAAAGTGGACATTAGTTCTGGAATTTTTATTATGGGCTCAATTTGCTACATAAAGATAGTTTCAGGAATTTTGATTCATGATTCCTTGGGGATCACATTTGCAGGAAATGGTGTCTAGCCAGTTACCTCATTGTCTCTTTAGCCAATGTGGACTCAAATTGGAAAGAGTTTAATTCAGTTCATGAAACATGGCTGAATGTCTTCTCTACCTGCCCTGAGAGAGACCTCCGAATAATCAGGTATAGGTTCAAAGACTAAGCTTAATCAGGAGACAATATACAACAGTTTTGTTTATGTTGTTTAATCTAGGGTTGGGCTTATTTATCATTAGCTTTTTTAACTAAGTTTTTCTACACTTAAGATAAAAGGATTTCTTTCTATTCTCCTTTCTAAGTTTCAAGGTATTATTTTACTTATTCTAATGTCTATAAGTGCATGCCAAATATTGACATATTTAAGGAATATATTATGTAAAATTTTCCTTGTAGCTATGTGAATGACTTTTACTATATACTAATAGAAACATATTTTGCTCATGAAAACAAAAGTTTTTTTTTTTTTTTTTTTTACAAATTCAAAAGCACTGATAAACTCTTGTTTTTAGTCAGTGTTTTGTAACCTGGATTCCATGGATGGGTTTTACAGGCTCTAAAATTGAATATAAAGTTGTGTAAACACATGTAATATATATGTGTTGTTCTAGAGAGAGGAGCCATAAGCTTTCATCAGATTCTAACACAGTTCATGAACCTCCCCCCTCCCAATTATGAACTATCACATACCTTTCCAATAACGTATGGCATTGGTCTTCGATTTATCTAGTACCATATTTAGCATTGTAAAAGATGCAAAGATCTTTATTGAATGCTTTCAGTAGATTACAGTTTATGGGATGCTCTGATTTTTTTCTTTTTCTTTTTTTTTTTTTTTTGAGACGGAGTCTCGCTCTGTCACCCGGGCTGGAGTGCAGTGGCGCGATCTCGGCTCACTGCAAGCTCCGCCTCCCGGGTTCACGCCATTCTCCTGCCTCAGCCTCTCCAAGTAGCTGGGACTACAGGCGCCCGCCACCACGCCCGGCTAATTTTTGTATTTTTAGTAGAGACGGGGTTTCACCGTGGTCTCGATCTCCTGACCTCGTGATCCGCCTGCCTCGGCCTCCCAAAGTGCTGGGATTACAAGCGTGAGCCACCGCGCCCGGCCACTCTGATTTTTTTCTAAAGAAAGTAGAATGAAGTTTTCCTTAAAAAATCTGCATTTATAGTGAATTTCATGCTGAAGGTGTCTCCCATAATATTTGTAATGTAATTGAATTTGTTCTTAATTACTTTGAACTTTTTATCATTAGACCTTTTTTTTCCTCTAAAATTCATAGGCATTGTTAGCAATCTGGCTTTAAGAATGTTCTATTTCTGAAATAGACTTTTATAGTTATATTTTAGAAGCAGATAAAATTCTGGCAGTATATTCTAACCACTTAGAAATGTTTTTAAGTTTTCATATCTCATTCAATATTCTAAATAGAAAGATCTGCTTTGTATTAATAATAATAAAATATACAGTCTATAATAATAATGGCTAGGTCCTAACAGAAATTCTTCTTCCTATGATATATCATAATATATATATTCTAATGCACACATTTTAAATAAAATAGATGGTGAATTCTATTAATTATGTATATTTCAGATGGAGCAGTTCATCTTCACATAAAGTACTATTGCCGTGGTTTAGAGCCTAAGTCTTTCATCTGGATTATTAAAACAAGCTCCTAACTCGTTTTGTGAGCACTTTATCTCCATCCACCAATCTTCCCTTCATATTTTCACATCCTTATTCTAAAATCATTCATACTTAGAAATATCTGATACTGTCACCCTCTCTTGTAATCTTTCTTTAGATCCTCTCTGATTGGAAGACAAAGTCCATCTTCCTTAGGATGTTGTACAGGTATCTTCAGATTTATGCTGTAATAATCCTCCACTTTCTGAACATGAATGTTTATTATTTAAACCAGTTATAGTTGGATATTCCACCATTTATAGTAAGAAGTATTTTCTCTGACTTTCTTAACTTTGTTCGCCAACACCTAGCACAAGGTTTGACCATACAGTTGGAAAATAGACAGATAGTTGGAAATACAGGTGACCTTTATAACATACTGATATGGTTTGGCTGTGTCGCCACTCAAATATCAACTTAATATGCTTTGTAACTCCCAGAATTCCCACATGTTGTGGGAGGGACCCAGGTGGAGTTAATTGAATCATGGGGGCTGATCTTTCCTGTGCTATTCTCCTGATAGTGAATAAGTCTCAGGAAACCTGATGGGTTTATCAAGGGTTTCCACTTTTGCTTCTTCCTCGTTTCCTCTTGCCACTGCCATGCAAGAAGTGGACTTTCATGACTCTGAGGCCTCCCCAGCCATGCGGAACTGTAAGTCCAATTAAAACCCTTTTTCTTCCCAGTTTCGGGTATGTCTTTATCAGCAGCGTGGAAATGGACTAATAGAGTAAACTGGTACCACTGGAGTAGGGCATTGCTGATAAATACCCGAAAATGTGGAAGCGACTTTGGAAGTGGGTAACAGGGCAGAACTTGGAACAGTCTGGAGGGCTCAGAAGAAGACAGGTAAATGTGGGAAGGTTTGGAACTTCATAGAGACTTGCTGAACGGCTTTGCCTAAAATGCTGATAGTGATATGGACAATAAGGTCCAGGCTGAGGTAGTCTCAGATGGAGATGAGAAACTTGTTGGGAACTGGAGTAAAGGTGACCCTTGTTACGTTTTAGCAAAGAGACTGGCGTCATTTTATCCCTGCCCTAGTGATTTGTGGAACTTTGAACTTGAGAAAGATGATTTGGGGTATCTGGAGGAAGAAATTTCTAAGCAGAAAAGTATCCAAGGGGTGGCTTGGGTAATGTTAAAGGCATTCAGTTTTATAAGGGAAGCAGAGCATAAAAGTTTGGGAAATTTGCAGCCTGACTATGCCATGGAAAAGAAAATCCCATTTTCTGGGGAGAAATTTGAGCCGGCTGCAGAAATTTGCATAAGTAGCAAGGAGCCTAATTTTAACCTCCAACACGGCGCGGGGGCACCGCTCCAGGCCATGTCGGAGACCTTCACGGCAGCCCCTCCCATCACAGGCCCGGAGGCCCAGGAATAAAACATGGTTTTGTGGGCTGTGCCCAGGGATCCCGTACTGTGTGCAGCCGAGGGATTTGATACCCTGTGTCCCAGCTGCTACAGCCGTGACCGAAAGGGGCCAACATACATCTCGGACTGTGGCTTCAGTGGGTGAAAGCCCCAAGTCTTGGCACCTTCCACGTGTTGTTGAGCCTGTGGGTACACAGAAGTCAAGAACTGAGGTTTGAGAACCTCCGCCTAAGGCCGGGCGCGGTGGCTCACGCCTGTAATCCCAGCACTTTGGGAGCCCGAGGCGGGCAAATCACAAGGTCAGGAGATTGAGACCATCCTGGCTAACACAGCGAAACCCCGTCTCTACTAAAAATACAAAAAATTAGCCGGGCGTGGTGGCGGGTGCCTGTAGTCCCAGCTACTCAGGAGGCTGAGGCAGGAGAATGGCGTGAACCCGGGAGGCGGAGCTTGCAGTGAGCCGAGATTGCACCACTGCACTCCAGCCTGGGCGACAGAGCAAGACTCCGTCTCAAAAA
>NW_026652276.1:186681723-186682230 GCF_009828535.3 Hylobates moloch | reverse complement strand
TGTTGACATGAAGAAAGTTTTAGTGGTCTAAATAGAAGATCAAACAAGCCACGACATTCTCTTAAGCCCAAAGCCTAATTCAGAGCAAGTCTCTTCAGTACGATGAAGACTGAGAGAGGTGAGGAAGCTGCAGAAGAGAAGTTTAAAGCCACCAGAGGTTGGTTCATGAGGTTTAAGGAAAGAAGGTATTTCCTTAACATAAAAGATAACTTCGTGCACATAAAAGTGCAAGATCCAGAAGATCTAGCTAAGATCATTGATGAAGGTGGTTACATTAAACAACAGATTTTCAACTTAGACAAAACAGCATTCTATTGGGAGAAGATGCCATCTAAATGCCACCTAGAACTTGTATAGCTAGAAAGGAGAAGTCAATACCTGGCTTCAGACTTCAAAGGACAGACTGAATCTCTTGTTAGTGGCTAAGGCAACTGGTGACTTTAAGTTGACGCCAATGTTCATTTACTATTTTAAAAATCCTAGGGATCTTCAGAATTAGGCTAAATC
>NW_026652276.1:186658099-186681713 GCF_009828535.3 Hylobates moloch | reverse complement strand
TATATGTCAAGAGGAGGTTTTGGGCAGAGGTTTCAGACAGAGGCCTCCACATAACTGATGCAGGCCAGCAGCTCCATGTAAAAGAGAGAAGTGCTTTAAGTTTCCTTTCTAAGCAGAAGGATGTCTGTCAGAAGCAACCAGAGGAGCTACTCCTAGGTCAGTGTCAGCCTGTCTCTGACTGGCAGCTGCTGTCTAAATGATGCACTGAAACTGAAGTAATCATCACAGTGAACATTGAACCACTGTCCACTGTGTGCCAGGCCCTATTCCTGGGGCTCAGTACCCAGAATCTCACTTAATCCTCACAACAATCCCAAGAGAAGAGCTTTACTACCCATTTCAGAGATGAGGAGCCTGAGGTTCAGATGGATCAAGGCAGGTTCTCAAGCAAATGACTAAAGGGCAATTCTAATTCATACCTGCCTATCTCAAGCCTATGCTCTGGCCTCCACCCTGTACTGCCTCCCGCACCATTGTAAATGGCAGGTTTGGAGATATGGATGGGCTTTGCTCAAATCAGTATGTGTACATTAATGTTAAATTTCTTTATATGTAGGTTAAGGGCCAAAAGTGATTTCTACAAGAATCCTAAAGAGAAGCTATCATCTCTCCTGTCTCATCCTTGCAAAAGGATAGTGGTCAGGAATGGGGCTGGATCTGCCACATTCTGGGGAACAGAGATGACCTCAACCTTCAGCACCAGAGCAGTTCCAGGGAGCACCAACTGGCCAAAGTCACAGGTGAATCAGTCAAGAGATTTAAGACAGCTTTCCCTTGAGATAACACACTCCCGTGCTGGCTGTTCTGCCCCAGTCAGAATGCAAATGTTTGTGTAGTTATATTTATTAATAGAGTCCATGGTTAGCCAGGCCTGGCACATGGCTAGGGCTCTGTATTGAAACCAATAAGTAAAAGCCTGGAATTTCTATTTTTATTCCCACTCCTGTTGCTACTGGGGGCCTTTTATCCAGTCCTGTTTTTAATCAAGCAGCCTGCAAGGGGCAGGAAAGAGGCAGGTAAAGTTGTGTAGCAAGGCAGAGTAGAAGGCACACCTGCCCTCCAGATGCTGAGAGCTTTTATAAAAGATAACAATGTAGGTAACAAATTTCTCCCAAACTATAATTCTCAGGGAGAATGGGTGAGGGAAATAAATTTAGAGAGAAGAGGGGCAGATGGGATAGATGGATTCAATTAAGGCAAAGAACATCAAATAATTCCGGGGATGCCTCATTCTAATGGAACATGTCATTTTCTCCTCATTGCCTCCAGGTAACTCCCAATAGTCTAGGTAGGAAGTAGGGTGCTCACACGGTGCCTCAAGCCCAGCAGAAGTTTAATATCCTCAAATGAGAGAGCTAATATTCCCTCTTCTCTTTTCAATAATGTGGTGAAACAGCACATGAATCAGACTAAGTGAATGCAGGATACATATTAGATGCACATTTCTACAGAACCAGGTGTTATTCAAATTAAATAGGTATTTTCCGTTGTCATCAAAACAGAACAGATTTCTTTATTTGGTCTATGGGAGACTCTCCTTTTTAATTAAACCAACCACACTGTCATTTTCCTAAGAAAGATAATAAAACAATAAAAATATTTACATCCCTTTTATCTTCCTAAACATTAATCATGAGGGGAAGAGGGTGTTTTGCCTTTGCTAGATAGTTTTATCACATAGACATTATACTAATATGCTTTAAATTACTGTTTTACAGGTCCCTTTATCCTTATTAAGGATGTATTAGATTCTTGTTGCCTCTAACAGTATTTGTAATTATTTACTACCAAAAGGAATTCAATTCTGTAATAAATTGACCACCATATATAGTTGATATATGAGTATTGATATGTATATAATACATATAGAGCGTGTAAACCTGAACACTACTTCCAATTGACCTCAATTTTCATCCAAAGTCAAGTGTAAATGTCTAGTAGTTTGATGAGCGATGCTTTCTTTATTCTCTGCCTCTCAGTTATGCAATTTGATTGACAGTCATGTTAACCAACACAGTCATAGATGGGTTATAGTTTCAACAAGTCAGTATTATTATGTCTATAGTCAATGGAGAGACTGGGGAAGGCTTAGAGTAAAGCAACTCTACAATTATACTTCATAACTAACTGCAACAATGTAGATCTACTCTGTTATCAATTAAACGTGGCAATGCATATAAAGTCTTCTTTTGTAGAGATGGTAAATCACTTTTGGATTCTAGCCCACAATTTACTGTACTGTGGAGTAAGATCATCCCAAATAGAAGGAAGTAATATTTGGGCTGTCAGACTCTCTTCAGGGTCCTGGGTAGTAACCTCCACTTGAGAGACTCTGCTGGGAAAGTAAGCTCATGTTAAAATACGGAACCACTGACTTGCTTCACTATAACTGAGGTGCCCTGACTTCTGATGATAAGCCACCTTTGATTGTTTTGAGTGGTTTATAGTAGCTCCCAGAAGAGGAGACAGCATTCTGGAAGCTCAAGTCACTGACTCCCAGCAAGTGGCCCACTCACATGGCTGCTAGCAGGATTAAGCTCCTCACTGGCTATTGTACTGAGGGCCTCAGTTCCCCACTGGCTGATGACCAGAGGCCTCCCTCAGTTACCTGCCACACAGGCCTCTCCATAAGGCAGCTTACAACATGGAAGTGGGCTTCCCTTACAGCAAGACAGGGCATGCAAGAGAGAGTGAGAGCAACAGAAGTGACAGCAGTTTTGTACCCTAACCTCAGAAATGACATCCCACCACTTTTGCTATATTCTCTTTGTTATAAGCAAGTGACTAAGTCTAGACCACACTAAAGAAAAGAGGATTACACGAGGGCATGAACACCAGGAGGTACAGACCTTTGGGGCCACATTAGTGGCTGCCCACACTTTCTTCGCATGCACAACAACATAGGAATAAACATCAAAATAGATAATAAATAGAGGAAAAATAGGGAAGCAGAAGGGAAAGGGAAAATGTTCCAGCATCTAAGTACTCATGCCTCAGAGCGCTCGCATTCTCTCTCCCCACCTCTGAATCTAGCCCAACAGCACACCCTCCGATCAGGTGCTCTCTTCACAGAGTCTCACATCTGTCTCCTCTTCTCTACCTGCATAGCACCACCAAAGTTCAGGCTTTCATCTCTTCACACCATGAATATTGCAGCACTACTTTTCTAACCAGCCTCCGTACTCCAATCTTTCTAACTCACACTTTTAACTTATCTTTATGGTACAGAAAGCCCTTCAGTAGCTCCCCATTGTCAAACAAAATCCAGACTCTTTAGGCTGCCGTTTGGTGCCTTCCATAATTTGATCCAGGCCTGGGTATCAAAATACATCACCCCCAAGCCCCCAGTAACAATTCTCCATCCCAGGCAAACCATGCTCAACACCCAAACACACCATGTTTATACTCAGCTTGAAGCCTCTGCTAATACCATTATTCCCCCTCCCTCCGCAAGACTAGTCTTCACCTTACCATTACAAATCTTTGGCAATTTCCAAGATGCAGAGCAGATCCCATCTTCTCTGTTACGCAGTTTCTGTTCACTCCTAACTAGATTTCGGTTCCTCCTATGAACTGGCACAGCTGGGAGACCACCCCACCCACTGCACAGGCCAGTCCCTGTGTACCTGCCTGTTTTCCCAAGGAATCGGTAAGTTTCACAACTTCCTTCTTCCAGAGACCACCAGATTGCATCTCTGTGAGGGTGAGGATGGGTCTCACTCATCTTTCCCTCCTGACAGGAGGGGACAGCTGTTCCACGGCAGGCAATATTGGTTGACTTAAGATGGACAGAAGGAAGGAAGGAAGGAAGGAAGGAAGGAAGGAAGGAAGGAAGGAAGGAAGGAAGAAGGAAGGAAGGAAGGAAGGAAGGAAGGAAGGAAGGAAGGAAGGAAATGTCAAGCCCAGGGTCTAGCATATAACAAGAGGTCAACAAGTAATACATATTTGTTAACACCACCAATTCTTAAAATGGGAATTCTTCACCCAGCGACACCTTAGCTATGTAGGAGCCCTTCCAAAGAGAGCAAAGGCAAATGCAGTCTATCTGAGTCTGACACAAACAAGCCGACTCACACAAACATCAGAACTAAAGGCAAATCCGCAGCTCCTCCTTCATCGCCCATCCTAACACTGGCTTAGCGATACAGGGTGCCAAGCTCAGGGAAATTATTAGATGGCTCAGCCAGGGCAGAACTCAGTCAGTACAAAGCAACTTCCAATCAGTGCACTTCAGCTGTGACAACTTGGGAAACAGCACTGGTGAGAGCTAAAAGGGTGCTGGGGAAAGAGAAAAAAAAATATGTCGCTTGTGGGGTGAGGGCGGTGTCCATATAGTTTAGATAATTCTAGTAAACAAAAGGATTTGTTAAAAAGAAGTAACCGAAGACTTTTTAAAGCCTTCTTTAAAGGGTGAAAATCTCAACTAAAGCACCTAACGTCCAAAATCCAGAGGAAATCTAGCGTTCCCTTTCTAGCTGGCTAGAGCAGTTAAGCCTGAAGTGAATTCTCCCAGGAATCAGATTCCTGGCCAAAGGTTGCCTGCGCAAACCCGGGCCACCCTCGTCTCACGGCAGGGAGCGCTGGAAACGGCTCAGGGGCTAGGCCCGTTAGCATCGTCTTCCAAGAGCCGTAAATTCGCCCTCCCCGCTCTGCTGACCGTGGAACAAAGTCCATGCAGTGGTTCTCTGAGAGCCGGAGATACGCACCGCGCGGGGAACCTGGGGGTCCGGGGGCCCTGAGTTTCGAGTTTTGCACACACCGCAGCCTGAGATGGGAAGGTAGCTCCTCGCGCTCCAAACTCACCTGCGTTTCAGAACGACATCTACCCACTGGTTTCAGCTCCCAGAGCAACAACTGCAGAATCTCCACGGTCCAAAGTCCTCCAGGAAAGAGAAGAAAGGGGTGACGGGGGTGAGGGCTGGGAGGCGAGGTCACCAGGGTCCCTTCCCTGGCTCGGGTGGGGGTGGGGGCCGCAACCCCTCACGGCTCCTCCCCACCAAGCCGTCGGGACCCCAGCGGGGTCGCCTCGCGTTGGGCGACAGGGACCCGAGCGGAGAGGGACAAGCTGGAAGCAAGGGCTGCCTGCAAAACTTTCGGTCCTCCAGCGGCAACTCTGCGGGAAAGACCACCCTTCCTTCGGCCCCGCGTCGGGCCTCTCCCCGTGTGCCCCGACCCCTGCGCCCCCCGGGCTTGGGCGGCGCCGCTGCATCCCGGCTGCCGGGCGCGCTGCAGCCTCCGCTCTCCGGCACGCGGCGCTCGCCAGTCCGCGCGGCCCCTCCCCGGCAGGCGGGCGGCCCCCGGCGGGCGGGCGGGCGGGCGCGGACTGCAGGCGCCTCTCTGCTGCCCCTGGCGGCCGCGGGCGCGAGAGCCCCACGGAGCCGGCTCCGGGAGCCCGAGCGCCCGCCCCTCCTCCGCTCCCTCTCCCCTCCTCCTCCGCCGCCCTCCTCCCATCCCGCCCTTCCTCCCTCCCTCCCCCTTTCAGAACACTCAATGTCGGAACGTTCCGAAGATGACGTCGGAGCGTTCTCGAATCCCGTGTCTCTCGGCTGCTGCTGCCGAAGGAACAGGGAAAAAGCAACAAGAAGGAAGAGCAATGGCGACACTGGATCGCAAAGTGCCCAGTCCGGAGGCGTTTCTGGGCAAACCCTGGTCCTCCTGGATCGACGCCGCCAAATTACACTGCTCCGACAGTAAGAACCCCACCGCTCCTCCTCCTTTTATTATCCTGTAACCTTTCCATTCACCTAGAGCCACTGGGAAAAAGTGTGTGTGTGAGAGAGAGAGTGGCCCCCGGTGTCCTCCATGCTTCTCCCTCTCTCTCTAAATAAATACACACAGAGACAGATCATCAATGCACAGGGAGAGGCCCGGCTGCCAGGACTGTCTGTCTGTCTGTGCCCGGCTCCCCGTGGCAGCCCGCGGGGTGGGCTCGCAGCCCCACGGTGTTGTCCGTTTAAAAGGCTACTCTGTTGCTGCTTGCATAGTTTTTTGGGTACCTATCTGGGCCAGGTAGATGGAAACCCAGACTTGGGAGAAAATGTTGCATTGTCAATTTTTGAAAAAATTTCATATACAGTATTTTTATCCATCTGTTTGCAAATAAACACTCTCCCTCCCCCTTTGACTTTGGCTTTTTTCCCCCCTTTTTTCCTTATTTTCTGTTTTCCTTTTCTTTTTCATCTGCAGATGTAGATTTAGAAGAGGCTGGAAAAGAGGGTGGAAAAAGCAGGGAGGTTATGAGGCTTAATAAAGAAGGTAAGTGGAGCTACTGGCATTTTAGTGTTAGCATGTGTGGCAGAATCTTCACAGGATTTTGAATATAATGTGAATTGTTCTGCTGGGTACAGAGTGACTAAGGCTTGTCAAAAATTGAGCACGCCCAGGTGACTACTGCTTCATGTTAACTTCTTTCAAAGTATAAATACAACTGGGGGGGTAAAGGGGGGTGAGACTGTTGAAGGCAGAAGTTTACTGCACTTCAGTTGGACTCCACGTTTGAACCTTCTGATGCATATCTGCCATTCTCCTTGGGAGCATCATTGCCAAATGGTAGGGCGTTAAAATTTCTGAAATGAAGAGTGGAGCTTCCTTCACAAGCATCCCAGCCTTTCTCGTGGGTGAATGCACGACAGCTTAATGAGCCCCACATGGTCAGTCATTCCAGCAGCTACTTCTCCACTCACCACTGAAAACCATTGTACATGGCAAAGCTTTGCAGCAAGTTACATTTGGCCCACTTTGCATTTGGTCACAGATTGTTATGTGGCAAGCAGGGTTAGGAGCATCTGTATGTGCAGCCCCCCAGCCAGTTGTCATCTCTCTTTTCCCAGCATGGAAATACGGTACCTGAAATGGGACACACTGAGTAGATAGGTCATCCCAGACCAAGACATGCAAGAGAAGCCACAACCTGCTGCAACTGGGCATCAAACACATATGGTCGTCATAAATAAATCATATCCTGTTCGCATTTGCAAGCCTGCCGTATGTAACTCTGGCCTATGGGCTTCAAATGGAGCAACTCCAGGGGCCACTTGCTGCTAAGCAAATAGATGGGTTCATTTGAATTGTGATTCACTAACTGATGTCTTATAAACATAATTGGCTGAAATTGGGGGTGGGAAGATGGCACAAGGGGACAGAAGAGGTTGGTGATATTGAAAGAGTTCAGACATAAGTAGGCCATAGGTGCATTGGTCATCCCAAATGAATGGAGAAAAGGCCATTAGGTGCCAAAGAATGGTCCCCCTCATAAAAGGGGATGTTACCCTGGAAGGCAGCTGAGTCCTGCATGGAAAGATGAAACTCATTTTATGAATCAACACTTCAGATGGTTGGTTTTCTGTGCCCAATCATTTCCTGACCATCCACTGAGAGGAAACTTTGTGCTTCAGAAAAAATAACATGAAGGTTAAAATGTGTACATATTCAAGGACAGTTCCCTAGCATAGTGTTTCTGCTAATTAAGCACTTTGGGAACAAAACATTATTCTAAAGATGTTTGCTTCTAAATATCTTAGTGTGATCTTGACATGTGTCTTCAGGATGCACGAGGGATTGATGTCAAGTGGACTTCTTACAAGCGGCAGCTTATTTGTGTTAAATGTTCGTGTGTGTGGAAAACATCACTAGAGTTTATTTTTCTTCACACACAAACTCTTGAGATCTCTAAATGCTTGCAAGACCCAGTTATCAGGCTACTGGCAACGTGTCCATAAAAGATGATGAGGCTGTGGAAATCTTTAAATTAAAGTTGAGTAAAGGTCATGGTATAGCACAGGATTGGCACCTCTCAGGTCTGGGTGACGGGTTATGACTATCACACACAAAACTCACATCCTTTCCCCCCAGTCCCTGTTTCTATTTCAGAAGACTCTTGTTCTCAGATTCTCTTTGCCTCATGAGAAACAGATTTTTTTTTTTTTTTTTTTTTTTGTGAGATGGATTCTCACTCTGTCGCCAGGCTGGAGTACAGTGTTGCGATCTCAGCTCACTGCAACCTCTGCCCCCCGGGTTCAAGCAATTCTCCTGCCTCAGCCTCCTGCATAGCTGGAACTACAGGCACGTGCCACCACACCCAGCTAATTTTTGTATTTTTAGTAGAGACGGGGTTTCACCATGTTGGCCAGGATGGTCTTTATCTCTTGACCTCGTGATCTGCCCACCTTGGCCTCCCAAAGTGCTGGGATTACAGGCATGAGCCGCCGTGCCCGGCTGAGAAACGGATTCTTTTAAGAAAAAATGAAAAGCTCTCCTTTCCTCAGAAGTCACAGGTGGTACATCCCGCTTATTAGGTCCTTTGTCCTATAAAGGTACAAAGATTTAGCTCCTAATTATACACATTTGCATTAAGGACATCCACTGTTCAGTGTAACTTGAAATTGCCAACTTCACCAAAATAGCCATATATGGGCTGAAATCTCTTTGTTCACGGGCCTGGTGGAACAGACTTGGGTGAGCAATTCCCGATGGTCTTTCTGGTATATATGCATGCAGTTTTCTTTATAGATAAAATATCTGTATACTGAATACATTATTCCCCCATGGTGAGAAATTGAAGGGTTGAGCTGAGACGGGGTGTTTATTTGGTTACCTGGATCTCCAGTAATGCTTGCCATGGGCGCTCTTGTTGGAGTGATCAAGAAAGTCTTGGGACGGATACACGTTTGTGGATGGGTCACTGCAGGACACAAAGTAGCCTGTGTGTGGCTGTGTACCTGTGCATATGAATGTATGTAGATTGTCCATGACACTGTTGGCTTTAAGCAGGTCTTGAGTAGAAATTTGGCTTTAATGGGAATGAATGAACAAAATACAGTTTAGAAATTCCAACTGGGAAATGAAGGGAAGTGGTTCCGTTTTTTTTTTTTGAGATGGAGTCTTGCTCTGTCGCCCAGGCTGGAGTGCAGTGGTGCGATCTCAGCTCACTGCAAGCTCCGCCTCCCGGGTTCACGCCATTCTCCTGCCTCAACCTCCTGAGTAGCTGGGACTACAGGCGCCCGCCACCGCGCCCGGCTAATTTTTTGAATTTTTAGTAGAGACGGGGTTTCACCATGTTAGCCAGGATGGTCTTGATCTCCTGACCTCGTGATCCACCCGCCTTGGCCTCCCAAAGTGCTAGGATTACAGGCATGAGCCATCATGCCGGGCCGGTGGTTCCGATTTTGATGTCATTTTTTTTGTGTGGTAAAATATACATAACATAAAATTTATCATTTTAACCATTTTGAATATACAATTCAGTGGCACTAAGTACATTCATAATATTATACCACTGTCATCACTTTCCATTTCCCAAATTTTCCGTCATCCCAATCAGAAACTCTGTACCCATTTTGCAATTACTCCCCATTCCCCATTCCTTTCAGCCCTGGTAACCGCTGTTCTACTTTCTGTCTCTATGAAGTTGCCTATTCTAATACCTCATATAAGTGGAGTCATACAAGCTGTATCCTTTTGTATCTGGTTTATTTTGCTTCACATCTCTTCATAGCTCATCCATGTTGTAGCATGGATGAGTACTTCATTCCTTTTTAAGGCTGAATAATATTTCATTGTGTATATATACTATATTTTGTTATCCACTCATCTGTTGGTGGACATTTGGGTTGTTTCCACATTTTGCCCATTTTGAGTAATGCCACTATGAACATTGGTGTCATATGATATTTTTAATAGACTAAACTCAGGAAGAGAAATTAGGCTGGAAATGTGAAATAAGAATTATTTTGGTTTTTGCCTCTATCTGGCCACGACTTCAGAAGACACAGCAAGGACTTGCAGACTTTTTGAATAACTTGATTACTGTAATACAGTTCCCCATTCCTCACCCCTTTAAACTTTCTTTCAGTTCTTTCCATTTCTTTCAGTTCTCCACCTATAATGTATGAAATATTAACTGGATGCTTTGAAATGTCTGTAATAAAGTTTTCACATCATTGTTATTATTTCATCTAAAATTAGCTAAATTATAGCTAAGAAGAATTTGCCAAATTTTTTTTTTTTTTTTTTTTTTTAGACAGAATCTCGCTCTTGTTGCCCCGGCTGGAGTGCAGTGGCACGATCTTGGCTTACTGCAACCTCCACCTCGCAGGTTCAAGCGATTCTCCTTTCTAAGCCTCCCAAGTAGCTGGGATTCCAGGCATGCGCCACCATGCCCGGCTAATTTTGTATATTTAGTAGAGATGGGTGTCACTGTGTTGGCCAGGCTGGTCTCAAACTCCAGACCTCAGGTGATCTGCCTGCCTCAGCCTCCCAAAGTCCTGGGATTACAGGCATGAGCCACTGCACCTGGCCCCAAATACTTTTGAATGTTGTAATCACCTGGGTTCAGAAGGCATTGCTAGTTCCATGGGTGGATATGCTTAGATGGGCTTATATCCAGGACAACCTGGGCACTGGAAGGAGCAGGAGAGCACTTTGAGTCGGCTTCCTACATTTTGATCTATGCCCTTTGGAAGTCATTTCCCTTCTCTTGGCCTATTCGCCCATATTTAAAGAAAGGGGCGTGGGACTGAATGTCCTCTAAGGTCCCTTTGAGACCTCTGAACCCAAGCTTCTCTATTGAATGTACCTTCCTTTGAGATGCAGTTATAGCAGGCAAACTGTTTCTAAAGAAACTTAAAACAAAAAAACAAAAACAAACAAACAAAAAAACCCCAAGCCCTCACATTAAAAATATCTTAAACTACTTCAAAAATAACTGGGTTTATTTTCTCAATTTATAACTTCTTGGTGGCAAAAATCACTGCATCTCATACACAAGCAATATTCTGCTGCAAGTCATTTGTGAATGGTATCTGACCTTCAGCATTCCGAGAAAAGTGGGGTTCTGAGTCCAAAACCCAATGTGTTCCCCCAGTGAGGAATGATGTGACCCCAGTCAGCTTGGATCAGTCAGGCATTCAGATTTCCTGAGAGGAGGACTCCCAGAAACCTTATTAGCCTAATCTATGAAAGGTGTTTATGAGAGAAAATTCCAAGGACGGCCATTCTTCTGTGCTAACCTTTTCAAATAATTTCCTTCTCAGCTTTTTCAAGCTAATTAGGGAAAAGCTCTCAGTGATTTAGAAAGATGTTCCCCTTGCCTCATCTGAAGTTTTTTTTAAAGAATACCAATTCATACATAAGGAATAGGGTTCCTGTGCCTCGTAAGTGTCCCTAACTATAAGACAGAGAAAAGAATAAGGTGGTTGTGATGATTAAATGAGATAATACAAAAGGGCTTAGCACATAGTAAGTGCTTAATGAATGTTGGCTTTTACTATTATTATCATTATTAATGAAGCTAGCTCTAGAAAACTTTATTCTAATTAGGATTTTAAACTAATCTGTGATGAAAAGAAAAGATACGTAGCAGAAACTTTATTTTTAGAGTAAACCATTTTGTTATAATTTTATGAAACTAATGATTTTTTAAAGAAACAATTTCTATGGATATCAATTTTTTTTTTTTTTTGAAATGGAGTCTCGCTCTGTCACCCAGGCTGGAGTGCAGTGGCACGATCTCAGCTCACTGCAACCTCTGCCTCCCAGGTTCAAGTGATTCTCCTGCCTCAGCCTCCTGAGTAGCTGGGACTGCAGGTGCCCACCACCACACCCGGCTAATTTTTTGTATTTTTAGTAGAGACTGGGTTTCACCGTATTAACCAGTATGGTCGCGATCTCCTAAGCTTGTGATCCACCCGCCTCGGCCTCCCAAAGTGCTGGGATTACAGGCATGAGCCACCGCGCCCAGCCAGATATCAATGTTTTTAATGGAGTGCAGTTAAGTGATCATTGATAAGTTTTATCAAGAGTTATTGAATAATACTTAGGCTGTATATGGCCTATGGCTAAGAAGAGTTTATACAAAGTTCTTTCTAGGGACTGGGAGATCTAAAAAACTTTTTTCAATGATCGATAAGTTGTTTTATTTTATCACTGAGAAAAAAAAAGTCCTCAATAGATTCCTGTTTGGGTCTCTTGGAAGCCTACACTTGTTACTTTGAAAACTTGCCTGTGTTTTAACGTTCCCACATGTTTTGATGTTATGTGGATAAACTGGTGGAAAGCTTCCAATTTGAAAATTGTGCTAGGGCCAGTAAGATATTGCTGTGACTATAAGAGTTTGCTGTTCTTCTGAGATGCTGGTGGAATTGGGCTGGAATATAGGAGGGTGCAGAGAACATAGGAGCATGTTCAGCTCAGGCTTAGGAGTCTTGCAGTTGTAGCTGGATGGGAGCAAATTGGAGAAAAAGGTGGCAACTGCCTGGTTAAGAATGAAGTATTCTTAGAATCCAAGCCAGAGAAGCCAGCAGCAGGCCATGGAGATTTATGGGAAACTGCGAACAGCCTCCCTTTATCATTATACAGATGACTCTGTTATCTATGTTAATAGGAGATGGGAAGACACAAAGTCCACAGATTACACAGATAAACCTCATTTTTACCATTAATTTCAACTTCATTCCCCATTAAGCCTACCTTCCTCCCCTTTTGCTAACAAGCAGTAACATTTGTTCACTTTGACGTTTCATTATCATCTCTCTTATCTGGCCCAGCTTTTGGGATAGAAGGATGGGAGAGACGGAGCGGCTTAAAGGTGGTAGGGAGGAAAGATGAGAAGGAGGAGAAGGGAAGGGAGACCTATAAGCTCTACAGGTGCAGCCCACTGATGGAGCAGGGGCATGCTACAACCAACACAACACAGATGAGAAAGGACATCCTGATCATCTAGTTTGGAAAATACAAAGCTTCTAAAATGAATATTTCTTTATACATACAATTATTTCCTTGTGCCTGGGTTCCCGTGTGGAAGAAATGTGGCTCTGGCTCCTTCCACAACAGGAAGCGAGGATGGACACACTGAAACACTGTATATGATAATTTGCCTTCTAAGTTGCCCTGTACCAGGGTCTCATCCTGTGTCATTCTATGAGAATAATGTTTTTACTGCTAGAAAATGTAGACCATTACACACACATACGCATTCATTTTAAAACTACTTATTATTTTTTAATAATGTTCATGTTACAAAATTCAAAAGGCTATCCAAGTGGAAAGTAAGTCTCCCTCCCACCCCATCCCCAGTTGCTCGTGTATTCTTCCAAAGATATTCTGTGTGCATTCAAGTAGATACATATATAATGTTGCCTTCTTGTTCTCACGTGAATGATGGAAAGCTCTAGTATTAGCTGATATCTTCCCATTTCCATTTATCTTAGAGAGCTGTCCGTGTCAGTTCATGAGAACTCGCCATGTTCTCTTTTGGTGCCTGCGTAGTAGGGTAACAATTTAAGCCTCTGGGTGTCTTGCCAAGTTTTTAATACCCTCAACTGTTTCTCAGCCTCCCTCGTGCGTTTGACCTGGAGGGAGCTCTCCTGATGTACCAGCACTGGGCTAGACACCAGGGACACAGCAGTGAAAAACCACAACCCCTACCTGCCCTCAGGGTGCTTCCGGCCTAGTGGCAAAAGTACAGGTGGACCGCGATGAGTGCTCTGATCGGGAAACTCAGGTGCTGCTGGAGGGCATGGTGGGGGGCGTCACTGAGGTAGGGGCTCAGTGCAGGCCTCCCAGAGGAAATTTTATGTAAGCTAAAACCTGGAGGAGAGGTGGGCGGATTACGAGGTCAGGAGATCGAGACCACGGTGAAACCACGTCTCTACTAAAAATACAAAAAATTAGCCGGGCGTGGTGGCGGGTGCCTGTAGTCCCAGCTACTCGGAGAGGCTGAGGCAGGAGAATGGTGTGAACCCGGGAGGCGGAGCTTGCAGTGAGCCGAGATCGCGCCACTGCACTCTAGCCTGGGCGACAGAGCGAGACTCCGTCTCAAAAAAAAAAAAAAAAAAAAACCTGGAGGATACAGGAAGTTACCCATGTGTAGAGCTGGGCAGGACAGAATTAAAGAAGCGACAGAGATAAAGGCCCAAGTGCCAGAGAATATAGACTGTTCTGAAACTAAAAAGTCCTCTTGCTGGGGTAAAGATAGCAAAGCAGAGAGTAGTATAATATTTCTCACCAGTGGCACCACTGATGGTTTGAGCCAGATGCTTCTTTTTGGGAGTGCCGTCCTGTGTATGGCAGGATGCTGAGCAGCATCCTGCACCTCCACTTGCTAGATGCCAGCAGTGCCTCCCTCCCCTCCCCCAAGTTTAGACAACCAAAAATGTCTCCGTACATTGCCAAATGTCCCAGGGGGACAAACCACTCTGATAGAGAATCACTGGCTGGTGAGGCTGGAGAGGTAAGAACACAAGAAAAATAGACTAAGATACTCACAGAAATATTCTGCCAATATCTGTCCATGTGTTAGGCCTTCAGCCCATGTAAGTCAGCCTTGTCGATTACTCAGCAGATATACCTGGACTGTGACTATCCCCTGGCACTGGGCTACATTTGGGAGGATCTAAAGAGAGAGAAGACTCGGTCCCCCAGGGAACCCTCCTCCCAAAGTTCCCAAGATGACTCTTCCAGACCTTGGAGTCCAGTCTGTAGTCACTGGTGATAATAGTGAGTTGCAGATTCTAATTCTGGGTGGCCCAACCCTCCTTCGCTGTGGGTGGAGGAGACCCAAAGCATCAATTTTGGTAATGATGGCATTTATTATACAGTGGCCCCCGATGTCAAAAGCACCACATCGCATTGGTGAAGCATTAAGGATTTCAGTTTATATTTAAAGTCAGGCTGAAAATACAACTGGCGTTCTCTGCAGTTTGATTACCCACGGGATATGTCTGAAATGGGGATGCACATGACGGAAAGCAAAGTGGCTGCTTTCATGATTTCCATGTTAAGCCCAGGAAGGTACAAAGGGCAGGGGAGGGTCTGATTCCTGAGGCCTTCTGACCTGTGTGCCAGGTGGTCTGCAGCATCAGTTAAGACTGTGAGGCCATGTTGATGCTTTCAGCTGGCAGTTCCCAGGGGCCTGCCGTCTCTGCTGCAGAATCGATTTAGAAAAGTTAGGCAGATTTGTTTTTTTATGATTTTCTGGGTTGGTTGCATTTATATCCTTCAGGCTAACATTTCGTTTCTGACATTTTGTTTCATTCATGACATATTTCAGAAGTAGGCATAAGATGGTAGTAGCCAGTGCAGTGAGACCTTGTCCTGATCAAATCCCTCTTCTCTAAGGACCCCACACCCTGAGGTGGCCCACTATTCACATCTGGAGACAGTGGTCACTGAGTGATTGCAGTAATCAAACATAGCCATAATGGAGAGGGAGAGCTTTAGCCAGTGGGTTCTACAGAATATTGTAGGAATAGCAAGGACCGACTTCTATGTGTGTCTCTCTCCTAAATCTCCCAGTCCAGTGTTCTGCTGATTATGTGCTCCCAGCTGATGCTGTTTGGCTGGCATTCTCTTACTCTCTCCTGTGGTAGAGCTCAGACTGCCAAATGGACCTGGATTTGGACCCTGAGGCGCTTGAACTAATGATGAAACCTCAGGAAATCCCTTCTTACAAGTGGGCTGAGGCTACAGCGGAGCATCCTTAATATTCAGGGGCTAGACCTGGCTGCCCTAGTCGTCTATAAGTGAAGCTGGAATTCTGCTGTGGGGAAAGCAATGTTTTTATGGAGACGCTTTATCCTTGTGCCTGTGATTTCTCAACACAATTCTGCTTGCCAATTTTAAGGGATCAAGTGCTTACAGAAGAAATGGAAACCAACTAAATACTCTCTAGGGCAGGACAAAGTGGCACCAGGTCACCATAATGGGGAAGATAAAAGTGAGTCGATGATGGGCTCTTTGAACACAGAAGCACTTACCGGTGTACCTGATTCTGTGATGCTAATTTTAAATCTGTGAACATTAATGGTGTAAGGATACCCTTAACTGTAGGGGGAGTGGGAGTTACGTGACCTTACCTCAAGGCATTAACAGGCCACAGAGTCCTGGGGTGGGGTGGGGACACAGGACACCCAGTCCGATGATACTAACCACAGGTGAGTTCAGCATTCCAGGGGTATGGAAGATGGTGGAGACATGGTTCCAGTTTGGTTATATCAGACCAAGGTGATGGTCCAGTTCTTAAAAAGTATATGAGCCACAAAAGGACAAATACTCTGTGATTCCATTTATAATGAGGTTCCTAGAGTAGTCAGATTCATACAGACAGAGAGTAGAATGGTGGATATTCAGGGGCTGGGGGAGGGGAAATGGAGAGTTAGTGTTTCCATGATACAGAGTTTCAGTTGGGGAAGATGCAAAAGTTCTGGAGATGGACTGTGGCGATAGTTGTACAACATTGTGAATATACTCTTAATGTCACAGAACTAACCGTACACATAAAAAATGGTGAAAATGGCCTGGGTGCAGTGGCTCACGCCTGTAATCCCAACACTGTGGGAGGCCAAGGTGGGCGGATCACGAGGTCAGGAGATCGAGACCATCCTGGCTAACACGGTGAAACCCCATCTCAAAATACAAAAAATTAGCTGGGTATGGTGGCACGTGCCTGTAGTCCCAGCTGCTCAGGAGGCTGAGGCAGGAGAATCACTTGAACCCGGGAGGCGGAGGTTGCAGTGAGCTGAGATCGCGCCACTGCACCCCAGCCTGGGCAACAACAGAGTGAGACTCCGTCTCAAAAAAAAAAACAAAAACAAAAAGTTGTAAATTTTATGTTATGTGTATTTTACCACACACACAAAGGTTCATTGGCATTGCAGGCTTGGGAGTTTAATGGAACATTATTTAAATCTTGACCATTTATTGGCTGTGTATTAAATTAAGCCTCAATTTCTACTTTTCTTTTCCAGAGTAGGAATAATAGTACCTCTCAGAATTGTTGTGGAAATAAATGAGATGCTGTCTGGTGTAAAGTAGGTACTCAGTAATGTAAGCCTTCGTTGTGATGATCGTTGTTTTTACCAGGCACTTGGGTCTTCGCCTTTGTCTTAAGAGCTGCCACTTCCAGGGGACAGACTGCGTTCTTACTGCTCCAGGGGTATGCCTGGGGATCACCAGGCATCTTTTGTCAACTTGTGTGTCTCCAGTTCTTTAAGCATGCCCAGAATAAAGACAAAGGGATTAGACTGATGTCCCTGTACTGTTAGTTTCAAGAGTGAATCTGGGGCCGGGCACTGTGGCTCATGCCTATAATCCCAGCACTTTGGGAGGCCAAGGTGGGTGGATCATGAGGTCAGGAGTTGGAGACCAGCCTGGCCAATATGGTGAAACCCCATCTCTTGCCGGGTGCGGTGGCTCACACCTGTAATCCTGGCACTTTGGGAGGCCGAGGTGGGCGGATCACGAGGTCAGGAGATCGAGACCATCCTGGCTAACACGGTGAAACCCCGTCTCTACTAAAAAAAAAATACAAAAAATTAGCCTGGCGAGGTGGCGGGCTCCTGTGGTCCCAGCTACTCCGGAGGCTGAGGGAGGAGAATGGTGTGAACCCGGGAGGTGGAGCCTGCAGTGAGCCGAGATCGCGCCACTGCACTCCAGCCTGGGCGACAGAGCGAGACTCCATCTCAAAAACAAAACAAAACAACAACAAAAAAAACACAAAAATTAGCCAGGTATGGTGGCATGTGCTTGTAGTCCTAGCTGCTTGGGAGGCTGAGGCAGAAGAATCGCTTGAATCCGGGAGGCGGAGGTTGCAGTGAGCCGAGATTGCACCACTGCACTCCAGCCGGGGGGACAGAGTGACACTCTGTCTCAAAAAAAAAAAAGTGAATCTGTTTCAGTGTTTTACAACATGTGTTCATTCTGGAGACCCTGCTGTGTTGTCCTGTAGGGTACTTCGCGCCCCCGGCCCCAGGCTGGTCATACTGAAACAAAACAACCGGGAGTGAAGCACAGGAACCAGGAATGTGCTTTTTTTACTTTCTTTTTTTTTAATTTATTTTTTTGAGACAGGGTCTGTCTCTGCCACCCAGGCTGGAGTGCAGTGGCACGATCAAGCTCACTGCAGCGTCGATCTCCAGGGCTCAAGCGATCCTTCTACCTCAGACTCCTAGGTAGTTGGGACTACAGGCGCGTGCTGCCATGCCTGCCTAATTTTTTTGACTTTTAGTAGAAATGAGGTCTTGCTATATTCCCCAGGCTGGTCTCAAACTCCTGAGCCCAAGTGATCTTCCCACCTTGGTCTCTCAAAGTTCTGGGATTACAGGCGTGAGCCACCACACCTGACCAGGAACCTGCATTTTAAACATCAGGTGGCTGTGATGTTTCCTGAACTTTGAGAACTACTGTTTATTGGTTGAGAGAAGTGGCTCTCAACCCTGCCTACCTTGAAAATTCCTTGAGAAGCTTTTTAAAAGCAAATATGCCTGGACCACCCACAGAGATTCTGATTCTATAGATCCAGGTTCAAGGGTTCTAGGGAGCTGCTTATGTGTTTCCTTTTAGAGTTTTTTGTTTGTGTTTTAAATTAATTTTTCTGGTACCTTTTGGGCTAAACACAGCCCAACTTATGTGTTTTTTTGTTTGTTTTGTTTTGTTTTTAAGTAACAATCCTAGCTGTCTTTTATTGGGCATTAACTAGGTGCCAGGCACAGGGCTAAATGTGCATGTTCGCATTTAATCCTCATGACCACCCTGTGAGGCAAATCCTGTTATCAACCCTATTTCAGAGATTGGGAAGCTGAGGCTCAGAGAGGTCAAGTGATTTACCCAAGGTAACATAGCTGGGAAATAGTAGAGCTGCCCTGAACCCCAAGGCAGGCTGATTCCAGAGGCTGTGCTCTAAGCACTGTGTCCTGATGTCTGTCATCCTAGGAGCAGGGTTAGGACTAAGGGGAAGCAAGCAGGCGCCCAGGACACTTGTTTAAGGAGGGGCTCACGTGGGCTTCTGCAAGTGCGGAGTGAGTGCCCCTTAAGTGTTGCACCTGGGCACCTGGCTTGACTCATCTTCTCACCATCCTTGCCCAAGAGAGCGTGTTATTTAAGCAAAATGGCGAGGCTGAACTACCTTTCATTCCCCCTTGCCTGTGTAAGCCAGTGGCCTCCTGATAGGGCCCTGGGTCTCCCCATCAGGGAAACGCTCTCTCATTCCAAGGCCCCAGCTTTGGGGCCTCTGTGGTCAGAGTCCTGGCCTCAGGGAGATCACAGGAACTAATGCAAACTGTGTTCCTTTTTGGGAGAAGGTGTTAGCAAAGATGGTTGCCAAGCAACTCCAGGGACATCTATCTACAGTGATGATTTCTCTCTTTTTTCCTCCTTTTGAACATCTTCTAGGCCGCTGTTCAGTTTCCCTCGTGGCATTGGGATTGTTAGTAATTTCATGAAGGGTGCGCTCCGTAGGATGATGGAGCGGAGATCGCTCTTCAATACCGCCACGTTAGAGGTGTCCTTTTGATGGTGATATGCCTGCTAAGTGGGTGTGAAAGTCCTTTACCTTCTTCAGCCACAGAGATGCCCTAGTTGTCACTGGCTCTGAGAGGGCAGTGACAAAGAGGATCCTTTGGATTGGAGTGGCTGGGAAAGGCACAGAATGCATCTCCCACATGAGGACAGGACGATGTGGCAACATTTACTTCCTGTGACTTTGGATTTCACCCATTCTCCATTAACTGGGGCATTTAAGCATTTTATAGTGATTGCCCTGCTGGTCCCAGAGGAGCTGGTGTCACCCCCCTGTCTCTCTCTCAGTGGTTTCAGAGACCAGGAGAGTCCTCGACAGTTCTTTCCTCCTCAGTGCTGTCCCCTCTCCTAATTAGTCACCTCCTCTGTGTGGGGTTTCAAGTGACCTTCGATGGGCCCCAGACCTCATGGTCTACCAGCTGGTGGTTTGATTCTTCTGATAAGGACCTGGAGCTTGTGGGTTCAAGCACCTTTTACACTTAATGGGACAGAATCCCAGCCAGACTGGCAAGAATAGGGTGGTCCACTGGAAAAGAGGAACTGGTCACATTTTTGGGTGGGAAGGGGCAGTAGCTCTGTCGCCCATGCTGGAGTGCAGTAGTACAATCATAGCTCACTGCAGCCTTGACCTCCGGGGCTCAAGTGATCCTCCCACCTCAGCCTCTCTCCCAAGTAGCTGGACCACAGGTGCATGCCCCCATGCCTGGCTAATTTTTTCTATTATGTTTAGAGACGGGGTCTCACTATGTTGCCTAGGCTGCTCTCAAACTCCTGGGCCCAAGCGATTCTCCCACTGCGGCCTCCCACAGTTCTGGGATTACAGGAGTCAGCCACCACGCCCACCAGAACTGGTTACATTTGCTTAAGGTTGACTCCATTTGGCCAACCCATGTACAACAGCCCTGTTAGCCAAGTCCCCAGTCTCCAGGCTTCTGTTCCCTTGAGTTACTCCCTCCATCATTGTGCCCTTCCTCATCATCTTTTGCAGAAACAGGGCAGGACCCAGAGAGAATTAGGGACTCAGATGAGTCCTGCTACTTTCAGTGGCTGAGACAAAAGACTTAATGGCAGAACACAAACCCAGTACCCAAGCCAGGTTTAAACAGAGTAGGGGCTTATTTGCTTTCCAAATGGAGTTACTGGGGATTTCTTTAAATAGCAGACAACCCTAGAGCTTTTTGAAAATCACGTTTGCTTCACAGAAGTTTTCATGGCACCCGCTTTTGTGCCCTTTGTGCCAGCTCCTCCCTTGGAGCATGAGGCTTTGCCCTCGGTTTGCTCTGCATTTGCTCCGGACCCTGGCTCCTGTTCACACCCCAGGCGGTCCCTGTGTGTGGCGATTCTGACATGCCTGCAGCTTTCCTGACCTCTCCTCCACAGAGTGCTCATCCCACCCCCGGGTGCCGCGCCAGACAGCCCCTCATGGATGTCATTGTGCATCTCAGACTCCCCTAGACCCAAGAGCAAGCTGAGCCTGTGCGTTTTCCTCATCACTATCTTTAGAAAGACCCCCTCCTCCTCTCCTCCCTCCCTCCTGTCTTAGCAATTCCCTGCACCTCTCCAACTCTCTCCACTCCCCCACCCCCACCCCAGCTAGCCTGCCTCATAGCCTACCTAGATTTTTATAATAGCTATTTAATTGGTCTTCCTGTCTGTATCTACCCTGCACACCACTTCAAAAATTAATCCTCTGAAAATTCATATGTATCAGTTTGTTCCTCAAGTGAAAACCTCTCAACACTTCCTCATCCACCAGTTAACGCAGCATTCGAAGTTCTTAGTCCCTTCCTATCCGGACAGGTGGCCTGCCCTTTGCAGCAGCACTTTGGACAAGTGGAGTCCTGTCCCTGTCCCCTTCTCTGCCTCTGCCTGCCCTCTGCATCTAGTGTCTTCCCCTTCTCCCCTTCCCCTTGCCCCTCATCCTCCTTCCCTGGGGCCAGCAATACTTTCTAAGGAAGCCTCCCTGCCACTCGGGCCACTCTGCCTGGACCTTCTCTGCACCCTGTGCATGCTAGCCTTGCCCAGCGTGTACTTTGCCCCCAAACCTCGCACCTCCTTGCACTGCTGCAGGCTCTTCCCATGGTCCACGTGTGTCTTGTCATCATAGCTGCATTAGAATCTTCTGCAGGCAGGGTGGAGGAAGAGTGATCATATCGTCCCCTTTTCTTTCCTAAGTTATCTTTCAACCAGCAGTGTTATAGTTTGACTAAGCATCTTGTTTTTGAAATAACTGTATTGTCTTTTTCTTTCTTTTTTTAAGAAAATTGTGGTAAAATACTATACCATCTTAACCATTTTTAAGTGTAAAGTTCAGTAGTGTCAAGGACATTCACATGATCGTGTAGCCAATCTTCATAACTCTTTTCATCTTACAAAATTGAAACTTCATACCCGTGAAACAACAGTTCCCATTTGTATTTTCATTTTTAAAAAGTCAGTCTGATGGCCTATGAGGTTTTTTGATTCACCATCTGATATTTTGGAGTTGTCAAGATTCTAAAAACTGGAAGGACTCCTGAAGTTTCTGTTCAAGTGGATAGCTGGAGCTACAATGCAAAACACAGCTCACCTTAGGACATTAGCTCCAGCATCCTAGGTCAGCAGAGAAAGTTCCATGAAAAAATGCTACCGCTGGGGTGCAGAGTCATAGACATCTTTGAGCACCTACAGTTTTCCTTTTCATATTTGGTAGTGACCCCCACCCTGCACCATTCTCTTTTTTGCCCTTGCAGCTCAGTGTTAAAATTTTTCACACGTATAAAAAGGTTGAAATAATGGTACCATGATCACCTATAGAATTAAACATTAGTTCACATTTTGTCTTATTTGTTTTCTTATAAAGATATATATATATATATATATATATATATATATATACACACACACATATAAAGATCTATCTGTATATATGTCTTATAAAGAAATATACAGGCCAGGCGCCATGGCTCACGCCTGTAATCCCAGCACTTTAGGAGGCCGAGGCGGGTGGATTACCCAAGGTCAGGAGTTTGAGACCAGCCTGGCCAACATGGTGAAACCCCATCTCTACTAAAAATACAAAAATTAGCCAGGCATGGTCGCACACACCTGTAACCCCAGCTACTTGGGAGGCTGAGGCGGGAGAATTGCTTGAGCCCAGGAGGCAGAGGTTGCAGTGAGCTGAGATCGTGCCACTGCACTCCAGCCTGGCCAACAGAGCGAGACTCTGTCTCAAAAAAAAAAAGAAAGAAAGAAAAAGAAATATACAGTCATGCATTCCTTAATGATGGGGATATGTTCTGAGAGATGTGTCATTAGGTGATTTCCTAGGTGTGCAATAGGCTATGCCATCTAGGTTTGTGTAAGTTCACTCTATGATATTCCTATTGGTATAACCTATTGCTCCTAGCCTACAAACCTGTACAGCATGTTGCTGTACTGAATACTGTAGGTAATTGTTGTAACACAATGGTAAGCATTTGTATCTCTAAACAGATTGAAACATAGGAAAGATACAGTGAAAAATATGGTATTATATACGCTTATGGGACCACTGAGTATGGGCCTGTTGTTGACCAAAGTGTCATTATGCAACTGTGTGTGTGTATATGTATATGTATGGGTATATATATATTTATACTTCTGTAGCATTTGAAAATAAGTTGTAGACATCATGACGCTTCATCTTTAAATATTTATCATTTTTCCACATCTTGATTGTGCTACCTTGAGCTGTTCACTTAAATTCTCAGAGCCTCATCATACATAAATATGTATGTATGTTTTTGCTGAACTATTTGGTAAGTCACAGACAGCATGACACCTCTAAATACTTCAGCATGCATCTCCTAAAATTAGAGGCATTCTCTGACCTAATCATAATACCAGTATCACACTTAGAAAACTAATGGTAATTCCATACTCATATCTAATAACCAGTTCTCATTCAAAATTTACCTGTCATGGGATCAGATCCACACATAACAATATTAACGTTAAATGTAAATGGGCTAAATGCTCCAATCAAAAGACACAGACTGGCAAACTGGATAAGGAGTCAGGACCCATCAGTGTGCTGTATTCAGGAAACCCATCTCACGTGCAGAGACACACATAGACTCAAAATAAAGGGATGGAGGAAGATCTATCAAGCAAATGGAAAACAAAAAAAGGCAGGGGTTGCAATCCTAGTCTCTGATAAAATAGACTTTAAACCAACAAAGATCATAAGAGACAAAGAAGGCCATTACATAATGGTAAAGGGATCAATTCAACAAGAAGAGCTAACTATCCTAAATATATATGCACCCAACACAGGAGCACCCAGATTCATAAAGCAAGTCCT
>NW_026652276.1:186524216-186653099 GCF_009828535.3 Hylobates moloch | reverse complement strand
AACAGGCAACCTACAGAATGGGAGAAAATTTTTGCAACCTACTCATCTGACAAAGGGCTAATATCCAGAATCTACAATGAACTCAAACAAATTTACAAGAAAAAAACAAACAACCCCATCAAAAAGTGGGCAGAGGACATGAACAGACACTTCTCAAAAGAAGACATTTATGCAGCCAAAAAACACATGAAGAAATGCTCATCATCACTGGCCATCAGAGAAATGCAAATCAAAACCACAGTGAGATACCATCTCACACCAGTTAGAATGGCCATCATTAAAAAATCAGGAAACAACAGGTGCTGGAGAGGATGTGGAGAAATAGGAACACTTTTACACTGTTGGTGGGACTGTAAACTAGTTCAACCATTGTGGAAGTCAGTGTGGCGATTCCTCAGGGATCTCGAACTAGAAATACCATTTGACCCAGCCATCCCATTACTGGGTATATACCCAAAGGACTATAAATCATGCTGCTATAAAGACACATGCACATGTATGTTTATTGCAGCACTATTCACAATAGCAAAGAGTTGGAACCAACCCAAATGTCCAACAACGATAGACTGGATTAAGAAAATGTGGCACATATACACCATGGAATACTATGCAGCCATAAAAAATGATGAGTTTGTGTCCTTTGTAGGGACATGGATGAAACTGGAAAACATCATTCTCAGTAAACTATCGCAAGGACAAAAAACCAAACACCGCATGTTCTCACTCATAGGTGGGAATTGAACAATGAGAACTCATGGACACAGGAAGGGGAACATCACACTCCGGGGACTGTTGTGGGTTGGGGGGAGGGGGGAGGGACAGCATTAGGAGATACATCTAATGCTAAATGACGAGTTAATGGGTGCAGGAAATCAACATGGCACATGGATACATATGTAACAAACCTGCACATTGTGCACATGTACCCTAAAACCCTGAAGTATAATAAAAAAAAAAAAAAAAATTTACCTGTCATGCCCCCACCCCCAAAAGCTTATAGCTGCACTTTTCAAAGTAGATACTGTTATGGTTCATATATTGCATTTGGTTGTTATATCTCTTCAGTAGTTTTTAATCTAGAACAGTGTCCCTCCCCCATATGTGTGTGAATATATGTATACATACGTATTTCTATATATATGTATACATATTTTATATTTAAATATACAAAACATTGCCATTTAAAATGCTTTATGTTCTGGTCTGTCTTGTCACTTCCTTGTGGTGTCTTACCTTGTTTTTGCTATTCCCTGTTTTTCCCCTGTTCTGGAAGTTTGAGCGAAAGTATCATTTGATTCAGACTCAACATTTTGGCGTGAATGTGTCCCAGGTGATTCTGAGTGCTTCATTAAGCATCTCATCCAGGGGTTGCAAGATGTCAGGGTGCCCTATTATTAGATATGGATCACTTCATAAGGTGGTGACCACTTCTGCCCATTGCAAACGTTGTATTTTCCTTCTGCAATTAGCATGTCATTCTGTGGGTAATGCTTTGACACCCAGTGAATATCCTGTTCCCCAAAAGGAAATTTTGTGGAATCCTCTGGGCATCCATTGATGACCCTTGCCTGGATCAGTTATTTCTTTGGGGATTGTAGGATGGTCATTTTCAAATTCTGTCATTCTGACCTGCTTTTATTGGTTGACATTCTTCAGTATAGAAGACGTCTTTCCCATCAACGGGATAAACTATTAAATTCCCCCTAAAAGGGCAGAGTTAAGTTTTTCTCTTTAATTATCAGTGCTCATAGTAAGTAGTTGAACACTGATGATTCTTTTATTTCATTTTCATTTTTTGAGAGAGTCTCATTCTGTTACCCAGGCTGAAGTGCAGTGGCATGATCATAGCTCACTGCAGCCTCGACCTCCTTGATTCAAGCGATGCTCCCACCTCAGTCTTCCGAGTAACTGGGACTACAGTCACATACTACCACACCACATTAATTTTTTATTTTTTGTAGAGATAAGATCTTGCTATGTTGCCCAGGCTGGTCTCCAACTCCTGGGCCTAAGCGATCCTCCTGCCTCAGCCTCCCAAAGTGCTCGGATTACAGGCATGAACACCGCACCAGCCTATGATTCTTTTTTTTTTTTTCCCCTGTAGCCTAATCTTGGAGGTGAAGGTGATGGCCTATGATTCTTAAGCTAAGGAGGGACAAGGTTGAGGACTGGGTGCACTAGAATTTCAAGAAGATGCTTATATAGTGTGAAAACCACAATCAATGGGAAGTCTTAGAGAGAAAGTGAGCTTTGTAATACAAACCTCAGGAAGTAAAGTGTGATCCAATCTTGGTAGAGCATGAGTTTAAAAACATTGAGAAATATTATCCCACACAGTCAAGTGACCCTCTACTTTAACCTGGGGAAGGAAGAAGATAATTATACTTAAAATAATCCTTCTCCCACCTTTCAGAGGGAGCACAGTGTTTAGCCTGGGTCTGGTGAACCACTGAAGTTAAATTGGAAATCATGATGAGTGATGCTCTGCAAGTCACAAGCCAGAGCTGTGCTTCCTGCATTGCTGACTGTGTAGAAAGTGACCAGTTGTCCAGGAGGTGGAAGGCCCTGGGCTGGGCTCTGTGTGGAATGTGAAGATGGAACAGTGGCCCTGTCCTCTAGGAACTCACTTGTAGCACCTGGGAACTCTGATGCTGCTTAGAAAATGAAATGTGATTCGAATGCCTTGGAGCCCAGGGAAGGAAGATATCTCAGTCTATGATCAGCCAGACCTTTAACCTGGGTCTCAGACCTTTGACTTAAAGGTAGAGGCTGCTTGGTTTATGGTTTTACATGGGCCACAGTAAAGGATATTTAGTAGGAGTCAAGTTATGTTTGAAAAATGAATGAAAGAATGAATGAATGGACACCTCGTGCATAGGCAACACAGCAGCTAGGATTTGGACATTCAGGGCATTGTACAGAGAAGGAAGAGCTTAAGCAAAGGCTTTGAGGGCTATGAGTTCCTCAAGAGGTTGCTTTTAGAAAAAGAAATTATGGTGAAACTCCATTAATACCAAAGAGAAACAGTTCATAATTTATTCCAGTTGTAGACACACTCAGTGCCCAACTCCATGCCATCTTTTTTGAAGTAAAGTTTTCAGAAAACAGCCTTCTTTTTTCTTTGGTAGTGTTAGTGTTTGTTTTGCTTTCTCCATTCAGGGTGCTGGAGGGAGAGTTATTTTCTCTCTCTCTCTCTCTCACACACACACACACACACACACACTTTTTGGATGCTGCCGACCAATTAATTTGTAAGTTCTTTTCTATTAGAATCAGTGTTGTGCTAGTAAATGTTTAACAATCTGCTATCTAAAAAAGTTAGTGCATATGGATATATATGTTTATTATACATTTTACTGCTTTAAAAAAGCTGTTTGGCATATACTTTATAAAAAATAAAATATTTAAATTCTTTTTTTTTTTTTTTTTGAGACTGAGTCTCACTCTTGTTGCCCAGGCTGGAGTGCAATGGCACTATCTCAGCTCACTGCAGTCTCCACCTCCCGAGTTCCAGCGATTCTCCTGCCTCAGCCTCCTGAGTATCTGGGATTACAGGCTCCCGCCACCATGCCCAGCTAATTATTGTATTTTTAGTAGAAACAGGATTTCACCATGTTGGCCAGGCTGGTCTTGAACTCATGACCTCAGGTGATCGACCCGCCTCAGCCTCCCAAAGTGCTGGGATTACAGGCATGAGCCACTACGCCCAGCCTAAATTCTTTATTGTAAATTTCACATAGTCTATAGATTCTTACCAAATGCTTTGGTTGACTTCTGCCAAATTCTTATATCCCCTGACCTTCCTAAGGTTTAAATTGGCAAACAAATGTAAACCCCACATAAGTGTTGGTTGATATTTTCATTTAAGTCAGTGAGTAAGTTGAAAGGGAAAGAACAAAGATAAATGTTAAAACTTCACTTGATTGTTAGTGACGTGACTTCGTTGCTGAACTGAATAATGGTTTTCCAGTACTAAAAGAATATGTCCTCATTGTTTTGTAATATTCACAATAAAGCTAGAGACATGATATACAGCTGTCCCCTGATATCCAAGGAGGATTGATTCTGAGACCTCAAATCCTTGGATTCTTATCCCTTATATGAAATGGTGTAGTATTTACATATAACCTATACAGTTTTCTCATAGACTTTAAATAATCTCTAGATTACTTATAATACCTAATACAATGTAAATGCTGTGTAAATAGTTGTCATTCTGAATTGTTTAGGGGACAATGACAAGGGGAAAAGGTCTGTACATGTTCAGTATAGACTCAGGCATCTTTTCTTTTTCTTCCACATATTTTTGATCTGCAATTAAGTTGAAACTGCAGATGTGGAACTCACAGATTCAGAGGGTTGACTATCCTTTTTTTTTTTTTTTTTTTTTTTTTGAGACGGAGTCTCGCTCTGTGGCCCAGGCTGGATTGCAGTGGCGCGATCTCGGCTCACTGCAAGCTCCGCCTCCCGGGTTCACGCCATTCTCCTGCCTCAGCCTCTCTGAGTAGCTGGGACTACAGGCGCCCGCCACCACGCCCGGCTAATTTTTTGTATTTTTAGTAGAGATGGGGTTTCACCGTGGTCTCGGTCTCCTGACCTCGTGATCCACCCGCCTCGGCCTCCCAAAGTGCTGGGATTACAAGCGTGAGCCACCGTGCCCGGCCTTGACTATTCTTTTAATTTAACTTACATCATTAAAATTTTCTCCATCACTTTCTTAAATTTTGATAATCAAAAAAAATAAATCATGCCCTGATTTGTAGTATGTGATGATTTCCATGGTGTAAACTCTCCTACCACTGCATTTCAAGCTGTCAATGTGATATCACAGAACTCAGAGTTGGGAAGAGATATGCATCAGGACACTGTTATGTGGGATATCCACCATACAGATACATTAGATGGTAAATGACTTTGAGAGCAGGATTAAGCAACCTGTGGCCCATGGGCTGCCTGTTTTTAATAAAGTTTTATTGGAACACAGCCACACCCATTTTTTATGTATTGTCTGTGCTAGCTTTTGCACTACAATGGCTGCATGGAGTAGTTGAGACAAAGCCTAAAATTTTTACTACCCACAGTAGCTCACGCCTGTGATCCCAGCACTTTGGGAGGCCGAGGCGGACAGATCATGAGGCCAAGAGATCAAGACCATCCTGGCCAACATGGTGAAACCCCGTCTGTACTAAAAATACAAAAATTAGCTGGGCGTGGTGGCGTGCACCTCTAGTTCCAGCTACTTGGGAGGCTGAGGCAGGAGAATCACCTGAATCCGGGAGGCGGAGATTGCAGTGAGCCGAGATCACACCACTGCACTCCAGCCTGGTGACAGGGTGAGACTCCGTCTCAAAAAAAAAAAAAAAAAAGAAGAGAAAGTTACCAACCCATACTCAAAGCATAGATAGTAAGTGAAATGTAGCAAGATAAATTGGAAGTGATGAGTTTTATATTCAATTGTAAGCTTATGTCATATAACTTTTAATAATTTAATAATTGGCTCACCACATTCCTGAAAATTTAACAATCAGCTCTTGTGAGCCTTTACAAGCTGGCCCCAGCTTACCACTGCAAAGCTTTGAGGGCTTCAGCTTTTAGTGCCAAAAATGAAGCTGTCACTATTAAGCAGCAGCAGCTGACAATACCAGATTGGAGGGGGAGCCTCACTAAGAAGGATTGGAACTGCTTGAAATTGTGGTCTAATTGTCCATAGAAATCAGAAGAAAGCAATTTTGAGGTTAGTTTTCATATGATGGGGTTTTTGTGTTTTGGGTTTTTTTTTTCCTAAGGGTCTGGGGTTTGTTTTGGTTTTTGGAATGCTTTTTTTTTTTTTTTTTTCAGAGCTAATTTTCAAACCCAGTACAGCATGCTTTTCTTACCAAATTTTGTGAGCATCTGTCTCGAGCTGTTCAGCCCCTGACAGACGCTCAGCAGCCTCCAGAACTCCCACAGATGTTGTGTGTCCCAAGAAAGGCCTACTTCCTGCTGCTGGCCACTAGCGGGAGGAGAGGTGGTCCCACCAGTTGCATTTTGCAGGGGTTTTCCTTGCCGCCATTTCCTGCCGGTTGCCTTTGAATGGATTACAGATGGTCAGAAAAAGACTTCTTGGCACAGTGAGAGGACCAGTCTCCAGTGCTTTGTGGGAAAGGATTTATAGCAGGATGGCAGTTTACGCCTACCAAGAATGGGCCTGGCTGCCGCGGCCTTGTAGGGAAAACTGACTGCCTGCAGAGATGGGCTCTGGGGGTGGAGGGAACAGCCAGGATGAAGGGGATGTTTAAATCGACGTGGCACCTTTCAGCCAGTTGGTGCTTAGACCGCCGTGTGTCCAAAGATGTTAGGCCCCTGTGGAGGTGTCGGCCCCCGGGAAATGAGGTGCTGCTCTTGGTGCATCAAGCGCTTGTGGGAAGTATTATGAATCCTCATCTTTTCAGAGAGAGTTACAGCCAGGTGCTGTTGTCCCCTACCACCCGCCCTTTTCCTTAAAGCCACAATATAGAGCACATTTAATTTGTTTTTGTTTTGTTTTTTGAGACAGAGTCTCGCTCTCTTGCCCAGGCTGGAGTACAGTGGTGCAATCTCTGCTCACTGCAACCTCCGCCTCCCAGGTTCAAGCAATTCTCCTGCCTCAGCCTTCTGAGTAACTGGGATTACAGGCACCCGCCACTATGCCCAGCTCATTTTTGTGGGGGGTTTTTTCTGGTTTTGTTTGTTTGTTTGTTTGTTTTTGTTAGTTTTTTGAGACCGAGTCTCGCTCTGTCGCCCAGGCTGGAGTGTAATGGTGCAATCTCCGCTCACTGCAACCTCCGCCTCCTGGGTTCAAGTGATTCTCCTGCCTCAGCCTCCCAAGTAGCTGGGATTACAGGCACCCACCACCACGCCCGGCTAATTTTTGTGTTTTGGGTAGAGACAGGGTTTCACCACATTGGCCAGGCTGGTCTTAAACTCCTGACCTCAGGTGATCCACCTGCCTCGGCCTCCCAAAGTGCTGGGATTACAGGCGTGAGCCACCATGCCCAGCCTAACTTTTGTATTTTTAGTAGAGATGGGGTTTCACCGTGTTGGCCAGGCTGGTCTCGAGCTCCTGACCTCAATCCCAGAGTGCTGGGATTACAGGTGTGAGTCACTGCATGTAGCCTACATTTAATTTTCAAACTTTTAAAAATATATGTAACTTAAAATTTTAATACTTTAACCAATTTAGAGTGTATAATTCAGCATTACTAAGGACACTCACAGTGTTGTGTAACCATTGCCACTGTGCATTTCCAGAACTTCTCTGTCATCCCAAACAGAAACTCTAAACCCATTAAACATTCCTGCCTCCCCTCAGCCTTGGTACCTGTTCTACTTTCTCTATGCTATTTTCTGTTCCTATGAAGTCACTTATTCTAGTCATCTATTCCCCTCATATAAGGGGAATCATGCAGTGTGTGTCCTTTTGCGACTGGTTTATTTCACTGAGCATAATGTTTCCAAGGTTAATCAATGCTGTAGCATGTACCAGAATTTCCTTCCTTTCAAAGGTTAAATAATTTCTCATCGTATGTATATTTGACATTTTATTTATCCACTCATTTGGGCATTGTGAATAATGCTGCTGTGAATGCAGGTATACCTGTTTGCATCTGTGAGTGGGTTAAACGTATACCTGTTTCTATCTGTGAGCGGGTCAAACAGAGACCTGGAGAGAACTGATTTGACTGGGATGACGCTTCAGTCCTTCCAAGATAACCCAGCCAAGGTGCACCTCTCCATCAGAGCTGACAGGAATGTGTGTGTGGAAGGGCCCTGTGCAGGATTGCCAGCCGAGGGGTCAGATCAAGCTGGCACTCTGCTTGCCAAACTGTGCGCCCCCTGGGCTGCATCTGACCAGAGAGGGTGCCTTTTTCTAGCTTGCACAAAGGTCCTTGCTTCATGGTCTGGAGGAGTCCTGCCGGAGCTGAAAATGTGAGAGGCCAGGATCACACAAGGCCACTGGTGCTTTTGCTTTCCAGGGAGGAGGCAGCAGATTGCTGGGCAGAGGTTGTATAGGGAGGGTTAGGAAGGCTGAACTAACCGGGTCAAGATTCCTGGGATTGAGTCTCCCTCTGTCAGAAAACAGGACAACCTTGTGCAATTACAGAGCAAGTCCTGGTGATCTGCATCTGTGAGATGAGGGGAGGACTGTAAGTTCCCTGCAAGTAGTATAGGGCTGCCTGTCAATAAAGAGCTGGCAAAATTCATGGGGGACTAGAGAGAGGCAGGGGCAAGCCCCTGGGAACAGGGTACGGACGACATAGAACAGGAAGGTGATGGAACTTCACAGAGGGAGGATGGTACAGAGAACTTAGAAATCTGAGAGCCAGGGAAGCGCCTCATAGAAAGTGTGATAAAGTAAACAGCTACATTCTTTCTGACCAAAGATGGTGGTGGAAGGAGGAGGAGAGAGAAGTAGTGGCATTGATCCTTCATAAAATTATTCAGCACTTACTGTGTACAGACACAGAATAGAGGGTGAAAGAGGGAAACAGAATCGTGATTCTTGACTTGTGCCCTGTGAAGCTCTCCTGTTGCATGAAGAATTGCAGAGGTGTGAGGGCGTGTTTTGTGTGTGCACATTTCTCCTGGGGACAGTTCTGTGGTTTTTCCTTTTCCTTTCCTGTGGACTTCTTCGCCCTTTCAACAACAACAACAACAACAAAATTTTAAAGAAAATTACAGCTTGTGAGGGAGACACACCTGTGCCCAGAAATAACAAGGGGGCGAGCCACATGGGAGGGGGGTGGAAACATGCAAGGAATGAGCTTGCTGCTTTAAAAGTTGCATTTTGGTGTTAGGGTTTGTGATACATGCAAATCTCCTGAGGAAGAGTCCTCCCTGTTTGGGGTAAAGGGCTGGAGACAGCCACTTGCAAATTTAGCCCTATTGACATGATTGGTGTTTAGATTTTTACTGAGAGATAGACAGACTGACAGAGATACAGAGAAAGACTGGTAATATGTATGCTAGCTGGAGAAGCCACCTTTCAGTCCCACCTCTGCGTATAGTTGATCGTCGAGGAACTCGATGATGCAGGGGGAAAGGCACAGCTTTGCAGTCAGACCTTAGCTAACTTCTTGGCCCTGCTGCTTGCTTGCTGTGTGACTTTAGGCTAGCTACCTTGCCTCTCTGTTCCTCTGCTTGCTCATTTGGACAACAGGACCAGACCTAGGAAGATTAGGGATAAGTCACCAGCTGCCATACTATAGATGGTCAGAAAAATGGTAGCTGGTATTATTGCCTGGAGGAGAGGGCAGGTCTGAGAAATCCAGTGGTTTCCCGGGGTTAGTTTCAGGGTTGTAAATCAGTTGTGGGATACACATAAAAAAAGAGCCAGAATTTGAGAGCAAGGGGAAGGAGGTGTTGTGGGAAGTTGAGTTTGGAAGTGTCTAGGTGAAGAGGTAGGTTATAAGGAAGTGGGGCAGCAGGAAGGAATAAAAACTGAAGTGACATATCCTGGGGACAGAGGTGGCTTTCTGCCCCTTTTGATATTGACTTTCGTTCTCTCTGAGCTCTGTCTTTATATTGTCCTCCAGCTCAGCCTACACACCAGGGCCCCCACTGAGGGCATTTGCAGAGTCTGGGGAGACGGGAGGCCAGGAGCTCCTGAGAGGGATTCTCTTGCAGGCAAGTGAGGATCACTTTCCAAACAGGCAGGCCATATGGAGCGTGGGTACCCCTTCTGTGCAGAGGGAAACACCACAGTGTCTTGCAGCAGAAGCCCATGCTCACTCTGTGCTCATTCTTCAGGAGGCACAGGGATCAGTGCTAGGCCTCTTAAGTCAGAGAGATCTGGGCTCAGCACAGAGGAAAGTCCTATAACCTCTCACAGCCTCGTTTTTCCCATCTGCTTAATGGGATGATCACAGCTAGCTCATAGGGTTGTTGGCAAAGTTGAAGGAAGTGAACACACAGTATTTAACTCAATGCATGGCCCATGGGAAATGCGCAGTGAACATTTCCTTTGGTTGCCATTGAGTAGCCCCTGGAACAGAGGACTAGGGGGTGTCCTTCAGGATGAGCTTCCTCATGGTCCTCTCCTGTGGGAACAGTGTGCTGCTGAAGGCTGTATTTCCGATGCCATGGGGCATGACAGGCATGAGGAAATAACATCTAGAAATGGTCCTTAAACCAGGGCCCTAGGCAGGGAGACAAGAGTGTGCAAACCTGGCACATCTTTCAGAACGTCAGTTCAACTCTAATTCTACAGGAAAGTATTTTTTTATCATTATATTTCATCAAGTCTAAGATGCCATTTATCAGAAAATACATTGTTATTTTATGTAACACTGAGAAAAAGCACTGCCAGTTAAACTACAGCCACTGTGGATTCTAAGACATCCTGATTTTAAAGATGTTACAATGGAAGTGGGGGTGAGTGCAGCTTAGAATTAATAAAATACAGTAGGCAAAAACAGAGTATCAAGAAAAATTTGCATTAATTTTTAAGATAAAGCATGAAATTTGAAGAATCACAGAAAGCTCTTCTGGTAGCCTCAGAAGGTGCAGGTATGTATGAACTTGCCAGCCCATCAGGGCAACTCTGTTTAAAGAGCTGAGAGCAGCTGGGGCTTGATCTGCCTCTAAGTTCAAATGGGAAGCAGGAGGGAAGGAAGTGGCCCAGACTTCAGAGCACCCATTGTCATTCAGGGGCCTGAACATCCTCAGGGAGCCCCAGTGACCTCAGGGCCCCTGGTGAATCATTTGTGTTCACTTCACTTAGAAGGAAAATCTACATACAGCACTTTCAGGAGGAGAAGAGGTGTCATGAAACCAAGCAAACAATGGCTACACCTCCAAGAGGGTGGGAAACCACAGGACGGCACCACCCTGTCAGAGAGGCAGCTTCCTGTGACTTGTCTTTCGGTACAGCCTGCATGATCCACGAGCAGCACATCTTCTAGCGGGGGCCCAGCCCTGGTGTTTTGGTGTTTGGGTGGAGATTCAGGGAGAAAACCAGGCTTGACCCTCTTGCTCTTAAGAATTCCTGGCACATCTCAGGTCTGTCAGAAGGGATCTGGTCACACTAACTTCTTGCTAGAGCCCTCCCCACCTGCATATCACTACATAGGGACAGCCTCTGGGCAATTGTGGTGTTGTCAAGGAGTGGCACCCTGGTGTGGTGACCAGCCTTCTGCCACAGTGACCAGCCTTCTGCCACCTCCTTGGCAGGGAAGTGAAAGCACACCTCCAAGCCCTATTGAGATTGTCCATCTCCTCTCAGGCCAGTGGTGATGGCCTGTCCCCTCTGATGGACTAATAATAGGGTGGTAATAATGGTGCAATAATGGTCAAATTCAGTGGAGCAGTTTTATTTTCAGACTGCTGTGTCAGGGGATAGGAGTGGAGGATAAGCCTTAGGTCATGGGACTTGCAGGTGGAGGAATGGAGGTGAGGAGACCAAGTGATCCACTGGGGTAATAGCTAGTGGCAGACCTGGGTCTAGAGCCATGCAGTGCAGGGAGAGGGCCCAGAGAGGAGCAGAAAGCAGTGACCCGGCCCTGAGAACACACTCTTGGCTGGCAGACCGAGGGAACTGGAGGCTGGAAGAATAGTCACTGGGCCAAGGAGCAGCGTGCTCTAGGCTGGGTGCACTGAGTTGCAATCATGGAGGGCCTGGACCACCATGAGTAGATTTATTTAATGATGCTTTTTCTTCATGCAAAAGTGATATGTGATCACTGTAGAAGATGCACATCAACAAAAGAAGAAAAAAGCTAGCCTATATCCCTGTCATCTAGAATTAACCCGTGCTGACCTTTTGTTTGTTTCCTGTAACTTACAAAAATGGGATAATTTTGTATTATGTTGATAATGTGAGTACCTTTCCTAGTTATTAAGTATTGCATTGTAAATGTGTTTCATAATTTATTTAACTAATTCCCTGTCATTGGATATATTGGTTGTTTTCAGGTTTTCATTATTAAAAATAATATTGCAATCAAATGAATATCCTTGTAGCTAAATTTTTGCACACATTCATGATTATTTCTAAAGCATAAATTCTCAGAAGTGGAATGCTGAGTCTAAGAGTGTGCTATTTTTGAGGCTTTTGATACTCATTGCTAAATTGCCCTCTAGAAATATTGTTCCAATTAATACTCCTATCAGGAGTGTATGTGAGTGGCTGTTTTCCCAACTCCGGCCAATATCTCACCAAAGATTGTCAGATATTTGATGATTTAATAAGTTCAAATGTTATCTTATTTTAGTTTTCATTCTTATGGTTACTAATAAGGTTGAACATTTCGTTAGCTTTGTGTATGTTCTTATATGAGTTGCTTTTTCATGGTTTTTGCTTAATTTTCCATTGGCCTATTAATCTTTTTTCCTGTTGTTTTCTAAGAGCCCTCTATAGATTCAGGCTAAGTTACCCATGTCTGTCATATTTGGATCACATGAGTTTTAGGAAATCTTAATGCTCAAACATTTTCTATCCAATCTTGCCTATAGGACCAAAGTAGCTAGGAAAATAGAAATTTCCAGATAACTCACAAACCACATGGCAGGTGTTACTGAATGCTGGCAGGGGCCATTTCGTATGAATAATTATGCTGACAAGACAGTACTAATAATAAAAACTACCATTTACTGAACAACTATTATATGCCAGGCACTTTTCATATATTAGCCTTTCAGTCTTATCACCCTGCAAAGAGCCGAGTAAACTGGGGCAGAGAAAAATTAAGTAGCTCTTTTAAGATCACACAGCTAATAAGTGGCAGAGCCAGGATTTGAACCTGGATCTGTCCATCTCTACCACCCATGTGCTTTCTACTGTCCTGAGCTCTTGTTCTTGGGCTAAACAATAATTTTACAATTCAGGTCTTGCTTAGCACCTTCCACATCTGGACCTGTTGGTTGGCTCTAGAAGAGTCAACCCTGCCCTGATTTTACCTGCCCTTGCTGCTGTACATTATTTCTCAGCTGCACCTCTTCTCTAGGCTTCCAGCCTGCATGCTTTCTCCTTGGTGCTAGAGGTCCTGTCTGACTGTTTTGCTATTGATAAAGAAGCCCAAAAGATACCAGGATATGATTTCTCTCTCAAATTTCAGGATCAAAAGTTAAAACTAGATCCATCCAGTCCTTAATCTAGTGGCCAACTCCCAATGATCTCACCCATCAAGACAAGAAGCGAGTTGGAGCGCACATGGTAACTGGTCTTCAGAGGTGCCCTTGCAGGGAACACGCCTCCCATGGAACACGCCTCCCATGTAGTTTCTTCTCTGTGATGCTTGGCTCACCCTGTGACACACTTTATGTGTGTGTTTTAATAATTGCCATTGAGATATAATTCATATGCCACAAAATTCACTCCTTTAAAGTTGTTTTTGGTATTCATATATTCACAAGTTGTACAACCAACACCACTATCTCATTCCAGAACATATTTGTTAGTCCCAAAAGAAACCTTGTACCCATTAGCAGTTGCTGACCATTCCTTCCTCCCCTCAGTCCCTGGCAACTACGAATCAACTTTCTGTCTCTATGGATTGTCCAGTTCTGAACATTTCATATAAATGGCATTATATAATATGGGGCCTTTTATGTGTGGCTTCTTTCACTTAGCATAATGTTTCAGGGTTCATTCATGTGGTAGCAGGTATTACTACTTCATTCCTTTTTGTAGCTGAACAGTATTCCACTGTAGGATATGCTACATTCTGTCTATTCATTCATCAGTTGATGGACATTTGGATTATTTCTACCTTCTGGCTATTTTGAATTGTGCTGCTGTGAGCATGTGTGTAAGTTTTTGTGGACATATGTTTTCTCTTGGGTATATACCTAGAAGTGAAATTGCTGAATCATATGGTAACTCCATGTTTAATTTTTTGAAGAACTGTGAAACTGTTTTCTAAAGCAGCTGCACCAGTTTAAATTCCCACCAGCAATGTATGAGGGTTCTAATTTCTCTATATCCTTACCAACGTCTGTTATTATCAGTCTTTTTTATCATGGCCATCTTAGTGGGTGTTAAGTGGTATTTCATTGTGGTTTTGATTTGCATTTTCCTGATGACTACATGATGTTGACCATCTTTTAAGGTGCTTGATAGCACCTATTGGCCATTTTTACAAATTTTATTTCTTTTAGAGACAGGGTCTCGCTGTGTTGCCGAGGGTGGCCTCAATCTCCTAGGCTCAAGCGATCCTCCCACCTTAGCGTCCCTAATAGCTATTAGATTATTTCTCTTTCAGTTAAGTTTTAAGAGTTCTTTATTTATTCTGGATATGTATAAGAAATTATATATTTCTTATCAGATATAATTTGCAAATATTTTTCCCTTCTGTGGGTTGTCTTTTTTGCTTTCTTGATGATGTCCTTTGAAGCACAAAAGCTTTTATTTTTGATGATGTCCTATTTATCAAATATTTCTTTTATTGCTTACACTTTTGGTGTCATATCTAAGAAACCATTGTCTAATTTCAGGTCACAAGATTTGCTCCTATGTTTTCCTCTAGAGTTTTGTAGTTTTAGCTCCTACGTTAGATCTATGGTCTCTTTCGAGGTATGTTTTTGTACGTGGTGTGAAGTAGGGGCCCAAATTCTTTTTCATGTGGCTATCCCGTTGTCTCAGCATCATTTTTTGAAAGAGACTATTCTTTCTTCCATTGAATTGTCTTGGAACTCTTGATGAAGATCAATTGACCGTAAATATGAGTTTATTTCTAGACTCTCAGTTCTGTTCCATTAATCTATATATCCTAATGCCAGTAACACACTATCTTGGATACTGTGGCTTCATAGAAAGTTTTGAAACTGGAAAGTATGAGTCCTCCAACTTGTTCTTTTTCAAAATTGTTTTGGCTTGAAACAATAGGAACTTCTTGAATTTCCATATGAATTTTAGGATTACTTTGTCAATTTCTTAAAAAAAAAAAAAAAAAGACAGGGTTCTTACGAAGATTACGTTGAATCTGTAGATCAGTTTAGAGAATGCAAACCATCTTAGCAACATTAGGTCTTCCAATGCATGAACATGGGAAGGCTTTGTATTTACTTAGATCTTAATTTCTGTCAACTGTATTTCTAGTTTCCATGTACAAGTCTTACATCTCTCTGGCTAAACTTATTGGTAAGTATTTTATTTTTGATGTTATTGTAAATGAAATTGTCTTCCTAATTTTACTTTCTGATTGTCCATTACTAGTGTGTAGAAATATAACTGAACTGTTTTTTTTTTTTTTTTTTTTGAGACAGAGTTTTGCTCTGTCACACAGGCTGGAGTGCATTGGCGCAATCTTGGCTCACTGCAACCTCCGCCTCCCAGGTTCAAGCAATTCTCCTGCCTCAGCCTCCTGAGTAGCTGGGATTACAGGCCCCTGCCACGATGCCCGGCTAATTTTTGTATTTTTAGTAGAGACAGGGTTTCACCATGTTGGCCAGGCTGGTCTCAAACTCCTGACCTCAGGGGATCCTCCCACCTCAGCCTCCCAAAGTGCTGGCATTAAAGGCATAAGTCACCATGCCTAGCCCACAACTGATTCTTATATATGTTCTTTTATTCTGCAACCGTGTTAAACTTGTTTGTTAACGCTCATAGTTTTCTTTGTGTGTATTTATTCTTTAGGGCTTTCTATATATAAGGTCATGTGATCTGCAGATAGAGATGGTTTTACCTTTTCCTTTCCAATCTGAATGCATTTTATTTATTTTTCTTGCCTAATTGCTCTGGCTAGAATCTTCAGTATAATATTGAGTACTAATGGTGAGAGAGGACATTCTTGTTTTATTCCTGATCTTTGGGAGAAAGCATTAAATCTTTCACTATTAAGTATGATATTAACTGTGGGCTTTTCATAAATACACTTTATCAAGTTGAAAAAGTTTCCTTCCATTCTTGTTGGTTGAGTGTTTTTATTAAGAAGGGAATTGGATTTGTCAAATGCATTTTCTGTGTCCACTGAGATGATAGTGTGGTTTTGCCTTTTATTATGTTAATATGGTATATTACATGGATTGATTTTCATACGTTGAACCACTCTTGCATTGCTGGGATAAATTCCACTTGTTCATGGTACGTAATCCTTTTTATATATTGCTGAATTTGGTTTGCTAGTGTCTTGTTGGAGATTTTTATGTCTATATTCAGAAGGGATTTAGTTTTCTTATGATGTCTTTTTCTGGTAAGGTGATACTAGCCTCAAAGAGTTGGAGAGTGTTCCTTGTGATTCAGTCTTGACCAATAGAATATGGCAGAAGTGACACGGAGGCTGGGTCACAAGGGTCTTGCAACTTCTGCTTGAGTTTCTTTGAAAACTCACTGTCAGGATGCTCCTTCTTGGATCCAGCTACCAAGCTATAAGAAGTGCAGGCCATTTGGGGTGGAGGCCCTCCAGTCAACATGCCTAGCTGACACCAAGCATCAGATGCCAGCCATGTGAATGGGCCATCTTGGACATCCAGCTCAGTAGATCTACAGATACTACTGTAGCTTCAGTTGACATCTGATCCTAAGGGAAAACTGCCCAGTTGAGTTTAGTCAATCCATTGAACTGTGAGAGATAATAACAAATTGTGGTTTTAAACCAGAGTTTTGGGATAACTTTTTACACAGTAATAGGGCAGGAATCCATTGGCTCCAGCCATCCCTGGGCCATAGCTTTCTACAAGAATTGTGGAAACATGCAATGGTGTTTTCTTTTCTCCTGTCTCTTGAAAAGACCCTGAAAAATGAAATGGCCAGAAGGCAGCATTGAAAAGAAGAGGGAAACTGGGTCCTGGAACACCCATGCCTAGGGTAACCACCCCTCACAGTGGTGGCCAGTGGCCTGTTTTCCAAAAGGTGCTTGCCTAGCTGTACTCTGCCTCTGCCCTTGGCAGAGTGAGTCAAAGGCTCACAGGGCTCACACATCAGTCAGCCTTCAGTCACTTTGCTGCCCCTGTACCACAGGAGGGTTTTGCTTCTGTGAGTGCCCAGACCTGCCATTGGCTGGCATTTGGGGCCATCTGCTCACTTAGCTTCCTAGATGGATCTGTCATGTGGCATTTATCCTTAATGCCCCGGCTTTTCTGAGGCCCACAATTGGTCTGCAAGCTGAGCATCTCAGACCATCTTGCTAATCCCACCTTCAATTGTGGACAAAGTTGGACTGCCATTCTAAAGATAGATAGGACCTAATAACCAGAGAAACAGAACCAGGGTGGGCCCCAGGTAGATGTGGAAGCTTTTGTGAGCTGGTGCAGCCTTCCCAAATCCCACCCTAACCTTGGGGCCACCATTTGCTTGCTGCACATAGGAAATGACGAAAGGACCCTGTCTGTTGGGTATTCGGTTTCCCTGCTGCAGTCTCTAGGTGGATCAGCTTGCTCTGCCTGCACCAAGCTCACGCCTTCATTTTAAGAAAAAAAGCTAAAGATTTCGTATCTTTTATTTCAACTTCCCTAATATCAAGAACCTAAAGATGTACTGTACATGAAAAGATGCTCAACGTCATTAGTCATTAGGGAAATGCAAATCAAAACCCCAAGAGACACCACTCTCCATCCACTAGGATGACTATAATACTATATATATTTTAAAATAGAAAGGAAAATTACAAGTGTTGGCGAGGATTGTGGAGAAATTGAAACCCTTACACATTGTTGTTGGGAATGTAAAATGTCACAGCCACTGTGGAAAGCAGTTCGGCAGTTCCTCTAAAGGTTAGGCATACAGTTATGGTATGATCCAGCAATTCCACTTCTAGTTATATACCTAAGGTCACACAAAAACTTGTACACCAGTGTTCAGAGCAGCACCATTCACAATAGCCCAAAGATAGAAATACCTAAATGTGCATCAAATGATAAATGGATAAATAGAATGTAGTATATCCTACAAGGAGAACTATTCAGCCAAAAAAAGGCGTGAAATATCGATACCTGCTATAACATGGATGAACCTTGAAAACATTATGTTAAGTGAAAGAAAGAAGCAAAGGACCATATATTGGATGATTCCATGCTATGAAACATTCAGAATAGGGCAATCCGTACAGAGGAAATAGATTAGTGGTTGCCAGAGGCTGGGCAAAAAGGGGAATTGGGAAGTACGGGGTTTCCCTTTGGGGTGGTAAAAATATTCTCATATTAGATAGTGGTAGTAGCTACACAACATTGTGGATTACACATTGAATTGTACACTTTGCAATGTTTAAAATAATTTTTGTGTAATATGAATTTTACCTCAATAAAAATTTTCAAAAAAAAAACAACCTTCTACTTTAATGGTTATTGCTGTAAGATGACAAAATATATTGTTTGCCATGTAAAGGCCCTTTCCCAGGCAGGAAGAGGGACTGGCCAGAGACTAGGTGCTTCCCAGAGTGGCTTGACGTGGCATGAAGAGTACAGTCTGGGAGCCAAAGAATTCTAGTTCCCCATCTCACATTCCAGCCAGGCAACCTCAGGCAAGTTCCTCAGCCTGGAGCACTCTGTTTAAGTCATTCTAAATTGCAGATCTTTCTCTAAGAATGCTTATAAAGTACCCACTATGTGCTAGGCATTAGTCCACTAGTCCCCGTTATCCACAAGGGATACAGTTCCAAGACCCCCAGTGGATGTCTGAATCCACAGATAGTACTAAACTCTGTGTCTACCGTTTTTGCCCATGCATACATACATACCTGTGATAGTTTAATTTTTAAATGAGGCACAGTAAGAGATTAACAATAATAACTAGTAACAAAATGGAATAATTATAACAATATGCCAGCATCACTATTCTTGCACTTTGGGGCCGTTGTTCAGGAAAGTAAGGATTACTTGAATGCAAGCACCGAGATGCCACAGCCTTCCATCGGATGACTGAGACGGCTACTAAGTGACTGATAGGCGGGTGGAATAGACAATATGGATCCTCTGGGCAAAGGGATGATTCATATCCCAGGTAGGATGGAGCGGACGGCATGAGATTTCATCAAGCTGCTCTTAACAGTGCACAATTTAAAACCTATGAATTGTTTACTTCTGGGATTTTCCAGTTAATATTTTTGGACCATGATTGGCTGCATGTAACTAAAACTGGAAAGTGAAACCGTGGATAAGCAAGGACTGCTGTATTAGTTCCATTTTTCAGCTGGAGAAAATGAGGCACAAGGAAATAGAGTACTTGTCCAAGGAGAGACAGCCAGTGAGAGGCTGAGCAGTGCTCCGGGACAGACATTTCAACTGCAGAACCTGCGGTCTCATGCTCTGCTCCATGCGGCCTTCTAGGAGTGCCTGACCCCCCGACCTCCCATGGTGTTGTGGGATCCAATGCCATTGGACACCGGGAAACTGTCTTATAAACATAAACACTGTGCAGCACGCACAAAGCTCAGTGTTGCTCCTGTCTCAGATATTAGCAATGAGATTTATAGAAAAAACACCTGGAGCTCTTCTGCCCAAGTGGTCTGTCCTGGCCTTACCCGAAATGCATTCCTCCTGGAGTTCACCAAGGACATTAGGATTGTCTTATGTCCAGATTTCTCTGGACACAGGAAAATGTCCCTATAAGGCTTCTGAGAGGACCCTGAGATTGCTGTCACTCCATGGGGCCAGAACTTGGGGGCAAGGGTAAACCAGATGAATCCTGGAATTCCTGACACCAGCTGGGGCAGGTAAACCTGGAAGGGTGCGCTCACCTCCGGTAAGTTACTTCTTTTTTGTATTTAGAAGGCGGTCTGTAGGCAGAATCAAGTGGGAAGTATACCCCATTTCTTTCCTGGGGCTTCTGGCCCTGGAGCTGGCGGAGATGCAGGGGTTGGACAGGGGGGCTCTCTGGCCCAGCATTTGACAGCTGGGTTGTAAGCTATGGGGGACAGTATGTGTGATCTGGAGAAGATATAACAGAGCTGGGAGCCAGGGTGTTGCTCAGATTCTGGCACTGGTGAATCTGAGAATCGGGAAGGTTCAGAAAGCGTGGCAGAAGAGCTGGTGTGTTGGCAGCCTGGACTCAGACACATTCAAGGCGCCAGGCTTTTTGGCCCCAGGCAGGCATCATTTCCTGCTACCTGCAGCCCTGTGGACTCCACCCTGAAGCACTTCTGCTCTGGCCCCTCCTCTTCCCCTCGGCAGCAGGCTGTCCAAGCGCGCTGGTTCTCTAGGGCCTTCATAGTAGCCTCTTGACTGGGCTTTCTCCTGGTTAGTGCCTCTCCAATCCAGCTTTACTGTCTCCAGCATGACTTTTCTAGAACTCAGATCGGATTGTCACTCTGCTTCTACACTCATGCCAGTGGCTCCCTGGGGTCTGCTGGGTGAAACTGGCATATAGCCCCTCACTGTGGCCCTTGTGGGCCCTCCCAGGCCCAGCCACTGCCCGCCGGCAGAGTCCCTGTGCTCTCCACTGACCACTCACCCTCTCCTCTCACTCCTCTGATCCTGACTGCTGCCTTGGTCCACCTGGCAACTTCCTACTCATCCATGAAGGCCCAGTTCAAATGAGGTTTCCCAGACACCACCCCAACCTTCAGACCCATGCGGAATTAGCCAAGTCCTCATCTGTTTACATAGCACATTTCAGGTGTTTCTGTTACAGCATATAATAATATTGTATTATTTCTTATTTCACCTGTCCTCCTTTCTGGTGGGCTCTGGGTTCCTTTAGCACAGACCGTCTCATTTATATGTCTCATTTATATTCCTCTTTCCCATGCCTGGCACATAGTAGGTGCTCAGTAGGTGTATTTTCCCATGGGTGTTCATGGGCTCTCTGAGTGCAACAAAGTAGATACTCATCAGTCCTCTCTGCCCTGCATATGAGGCTGGACCTAAGGCTGTCATGCCTTGTGGGGTGTTTAAGTTCTTCCCTCTCCTCTGGGTATCCTGAGCAGAGATGCAGGGAGAAAAGGGAGAAGACTCATCGCATCTCACCTTGTGCTCTAACTGTAACAGCTGCCATTCAGACACCCTAGATGGACCATTCAGTGTAGGCTGAATGGCCAAACAGGCTCATACGTGCTAATCAGGTACCATCTTGAACCCAGTCCAAACGGGGAAGCTGCCAGCATTTACACCCATGTGCCCAGCAAACTGGGAGTGAAGGCAGTAAAGAGTGCATTGGGCTGAGGCACAGAAAGCCCGGGGTTGGATTTGTGTTTAGGCCAGGGTGAGATGCCAAACCATCAGGCAACCATCTTCCATGTTCAAGTTTTGATTTTCATTTTAAGCACAAAATCCACAAGCTTTTTTTTTTTTTTTTCATGCAGCAGCAACAGCTTCCTAAAAACGTCTCTCAGCTGAGCCGTTGCCCATAACAGCATGCCATTTGGCCTTTGTAAAAGGAAAAACCTCTGTATTTGTATCTAGAACACCCACAGCTGAGCGTGTCAGATGCTGCTGGCTAGTTTGATTGGTTGCCTTGCATGGGTGGCTTCCCGCAGGGGCTGGCTTCCCTAAAGTTGAGTGGGCAATCCCGAGTTCTTCAGAGATTTCTGCCTAACCTGAGAAATGCCTGGTTTAAGCAGAGATGATGCTTCGTGAAGGAATGGATTCCTTTGCTTTTCTGTTGGGAGTGACTGAGGTTCCTAGAGTCTTTCTCGTGAGTGAAAAGGAAGCAGAGGTGTGCTCCAGCCAACTCTTCAGATGAGGCAAGTGGATTGATAATGGCACATTCCTAGACTCCTAGAGACCTGGCTGGCAGGGTGCCTGGTGATCCAGGAGTTCGGGTCATTTCCACGTTGCTCTGGGCCCTTGCTTGGGTGCCAGATGCACAGAGTAATTAGAAGGGAGTGGAACAATCGGGGAAGATGATGTTTGCCAGCCACAGGCCTTTTTTTATTGTCCCTGTGGGTTGGATACTGGGCTGATCCAGGTGGGACAGAGATGAGTTTATTACCCAGTCTCTCAGCCCCTGCTCCTGGCTGGAATTTCACAGAATCTAACCAATTTCTGCACAGGCCACTCCTCTTGTATCAAAAGGCTGAAATCCCTAGGGGTGTGGCCTATGCAGCAGCTGTTGCTCTCCTGATTTCCAAGGATAATGTCAAGTGCCTCCGAGTGTGTGAAATTCTGGCTGAAAGTGAATGATTGAAATGCTTTTTCCATTAAACCATCTCCCTCCTGGTATAGGTATTTTCCTAACAACGCTTATGCAAATAGCTGTGAAAAGTAGGAAATGGTAAAATGTCGAGTGTCTTCAGCTCCTGGCAGCATACTCAGCCGAAGCCTTCTGATTTTCCACCAGAAAAAAAAAGAACGACAGGCAGACCACCAGCCCTCGGTGTGGCACTGGGCAGACACAGCTGGGAGGCCTGTGTCGTTTTCTTGTCTGCTTCTTGGAGGGCAGGATTATGTTAGAACACTGAGCCATTATGGGTCTCTAGGATCACATATTGCGCTTTATTGTCTACACAGCCAATGTAAGTTATTGATTTGCAAATGGGAAGCATTCCTTTCCAACTCCCTTGAAGGAGGCTGGAGGGAAGCTATTTTCCGAGGGAGAAGACTTGGTTCATTCTTTGCAAAACATTTCCTGTGCAGCCCGACTCCTGCTTTTAGGACCTGCGCCATCGAGAGCGAGCGCACATGTGTGGTGTTCATTCACGAGGGAGGCAGGCATTTGGCAAACGTCCCCAGAGGTCCAGAGTGCCACTTGTCGCATGGAGTCCTCCACTGTTGGCATCGGGCTCGCCATGTGAGTGGAGAAGGGTGGCCAGGGACGTGTTCCATGGCTGAGTCCACCCGCCACAGAGACAGTAAAGCAGATCCCCAGGGAGTCCTTCTGTCCCTGCTGGCTTTTGCTGCTCCCTGTTCATGCGTTCACCTCCTTCTCAGCTCTTCCTTCCCCCGTCATATGTGCATTCTGGGGATGATACATCTTTGCCAAGTGAATCTTTTCACTGGCACCCTTTCATTGGTGCTGTGGATGGGAGGCAGTGTCATCGTCCCATGCACCCTTTCTGAAAACAGCCAGATAGTATATCCTTCCAACCCTTTATATTTCACTGATTCTAAGATGCCCACTTTTTTTTTTTTCCCACATTTTAACTTCTCCAAAGTAGGGATCCATCTTAAATTTCATGCTGTGTCATCGTTGGGTAGTTTGGTTTCTTATTTCTTACTAATAGATAAAATAATGGTGCATCTTAGGGCATTGTAGATTCAAAGAAGTAGGAAGGAATCAGAAGGCCAGTGGATGACTATGATATAGTTTGGATTATTTGTCCCCACCCAGATCTCATGTTAAAAGGTAATCCTCAGTGTTGGAGGTGGGGCCTGGTGGGAGGTATTTGGGTCATGGGGGTGGACCCCTCATGAATGGCTTGAGCCATCCCTTTGGTGATAAGTGAACTCGGGCTCTGAGTTCACACAAGATCTGATCTTTGAAAAGTGTGTGGCACCTCCCCCCACCCACTCACTCTCGCGCTTCATCTTCCGCCATGAGTAAAAGCTCCCTGAGGCCTCCCCAGAAGCCGAGCAATGTCAGTATCATGCCTCCACCTCTTGAGTTCAAGCGATTCTCCTGCCTCAGCCTCCCGAGTAGCTGGGATTATAGGCACACGCCACGACACCCGGCTAATTTTTGTATTTTTAGTAGAGATGGGGTTTCGCCATTTTGGCCAGGCTGGTCGCAAACTCCTGACCTCAGGTGATCTGAAAGTGCTGGGATTACAAGCATGAACCACCCCACCCAACCTAAACCTATTTTCTTATAAATTACCCAGCCTCGGGTATTTCTTTATAGCAGTGCAAGAACAGCCTAACAGACTGCTTTCAAGATGATTTCAAATCCTGAGATGTCCTTTTGAGACTCTGTTCAGGGCCTGGTGCTATGGAGTAGGCAGACGTGTGGAGGGCACCACCTGCCCTGATTTCTCCCAGTTCCAACACTTTCTTCTGGGGACCCTTATGCCACCTGATATTGTTTGCCATCTGTCCCTGGTAATTTACTTTTCCTTCCCCACTTCTCTGGAAACATCACCCTCAGCTGGGAGCTTGTTGCCCTACCATTTAAATGCTGGCATCCCATTTTCTCCCTAATCACTCTCTCCTGGGTTTTTTAACATATACGTCTCATTTCTTGGGTTGTTTTTCTGATCCTTGGGTCATTTTGGTTGTTTGGGTGACCCTGAAGCTCTTGTGTGATTAAGCGACTTAAATTCTCAAGGGTCCAGGTATAAGAGTACTTTCGGCTAAATATTTTCTCTTTGACATGATAGAAACCTCCACGTTCTGTGCAGTAGGCATATTCCCTTCACTGCGAGAGTTTGGGGTTCCTGTGGGTTTCATCCTGTGGGTCCCCCATAGCCCAGTGCCATCCCATGCCCCTTCTCCCCCAGTCCTCTTGGTTTGGGGCACTGCCTCTCTTGGCTGTCACCGTTCTACTTTTAATTTACTCTGGGGGGATGCAGCGCGTGCCAGCTGCTTCTTCCCTGGATAAATTGAATCATTTCACCTCAGAGCAAGCTTGTTCTCACAGTTTCTGAAGACTTCTTTCCCCTCTCACTTTTTATCGCTTAGCTGGTTTCCTCAGAAAGTTCTGAGGGTTTTTTTCCCTTGGTATTCTTCCTCTTGAAAAAAAGAGAGAGAGAGAAGGGTGCCACTAGCCAAACTTCCCAAGAAAGTTTCTTTTTTAGAAAAATTTCTGCCATCACCAGTCTTGTGAAAGTCCCCTTCAGTATTTCTGTTAATAGGGTTTTTCTATCGTTTAAGAAAATGGGATTTATTTTGGTTTTATGAAGGGTCAGAAAAGCTCTCGTTGGCCGGAAGAGAAACTGTCTCCATTGTATAGGGAAATATGTTCCAAGCTCCAAACCACAACTTACAAATGAACTTTTGGACTAAGACCAGTGTGTGAAGTGAGGAGTCTGTCTCCGCTGAGCTCTGAAATGGAAATGCTGGTGTACTGGAGTTCAGGCTGAAAGACTCACATGCTGACTTCAAGTGCATGGTCTGAAAGAGTCAACCCACCAACTTGGGCCCCTTACCTCTGGAAACTTTTTTTTTTTTAATTATACAATTAAGGCTGGGCACTGTGGCTCACGCCTGTAATCCCAACACTTTGGGAGGCTGAGGCGGGCGGGTCTCTTGAGCCCAGGAGTTTAAGACCAGCCTGGGCAACATGGCGAGAATCCATCTCTACAAAAAATACAAAAATGGGCCCATCATGGTGGCATGCGCCTGTAGTCCCAGCTTCTCAGGAGGCTGAGGTGGGAGGATCACCTGAGCCCGGGATGTGGAGGTTACAGTGAGCCATGATTGCACCACTGCATTCTAGCCCGGGTGACAGAATGAGACCCTGTCTCAAAAAAAAAAAACACACACACACACACACTTATAAATTATTAAAAAAAAAAAAAAAAAAAACAGCTTCCACAGGGGCATGGAGTACAGAAAGTGAAGCCCCTCCTGCACCCTTCCTCTCCCCCAGCATTCATGCAGCTTGACCTCATTCTGTTTAAGGGTCAAGAGGGTTCCATTGTTTTGGTTCAACCAAAACCCATTCAGTGAGTCCCAGAGACCACTTTTAGCCCTGGGAAAAACTGGCCCTGGATTCCCAGTAGGCATCTGAAAGACCCTGGTTTTGGCTGCTAGATTGCCTTTTGTCTGCGGCCCTCTCCTGTCCTTTCCGCTCCATCACAAGAAGGCAGCCTCAAATTTCCTGTAAAGAAGAGTACCTCTCGCCGTTCTCAGCAGTGCGGCAGGATTCGTTCTAGTCATAAGTTCTCTGACCGTTATTGAAGTTTTTCTGCAAGCCTACAGTGTGCGTGGCAGTACGCTCAGCCCAGTGAGGGAGGCAGAGCAAAGCAGTTGCTATCTCTCAAGAAACTTACAGACTCATCAGAAAATAAGAATATACCCATTAGAATAGCACCCTTCAGCAAGGCAGTGTGCATATCAGGATCCTAAAATGTTACGACGTTTGACCCTACTATTGCATTTCTGGGCATATAAACTGAGTAAGTAAACATTGGACACACAGATTTATATACAAGGATTTTCATTACTCTGTTGTTGATAAAAGTGAAAAATTGAAGGTGGCCCATTCCAAAGATAGGAGACTGGTTAAGTAAGTTGTGATATAGCCATTCAGTGGCATACTATACAGCTGTGTGAAACCAAGCTTTCAAAGTCAATGATGAGGCCAGGCGTGGTGGCTCACGCCTGTAATCCCAGCACTTTGGGAGGCCAAGGCAGCTGGATCACCTGAGGTCAGGAGTTCGAGACCAGCCTGGGCAACATGGTGAAACTGTCTCTACTAAAAATACAAAATTAGCCGGGCGTGATGGCACATGCCTGTGATCCCAGCTACTTGGGAGGCTGAGGCAGGAGAATTGCTTGAACCCAGGAGGCAGAGGTTGTGGTGAGCTGAGATCACACCACTGCACTCCAGCCTGGGCAATAGAGTGAGACTTTGTCTCAAAAATAAATAAATAATAAACAAAACAAAGACAATGATGACATGGGAAAATACCATAAAATATTCAGTAAATCATGTTGAATACTGACTGTAATCAATATCCGAATTAATTTTTCCCAACATTCTATTATAAAAATGTTCAACACATAGCATAGTTGAAAGAATTTTGCAGTGAAATCTTCCTGATAACTACCACTGGCTGTATCATTACCATTTTATTATATTTGCTTTATCATCTATATCCCCTCTCTTCATCCAATAATGCATCTGATTTTTAAATGCATTTTAAAGTAAATTTCAGGCATCAGCATGCTTTCCCCTTGATACTCCAGCATGCATATCATTAACTAGTGTTAACTATTTGGTTTTTTGTTTTGAGGAAAAAACTACATACAATGAAATGTACAAATGTTAAGTATACCTTCTCTGAGTTTTGACAAATGGATACTCTCATGAAACCAAAATCCCTATTAAGATATAGAACATTACCAATTATTTTTACTACTAAGCACACATACTTATCCGTATATGTCTATACCTGTGCAATGGATTCCAAGGCTGATTTTATTTTCTTCACTGTATTCTTTACGTTCTAAATGGTGTAAATGAGTACATCTATTTGCTCTTTTATTTAATGGGTATTCATTTATCATGTAGTGTGTGCCAGGCTCTGTCCTAAATACAGGGGCTCCAGGGGTTAACAGGACTGCAGAATTCCCTGCCTTTATGGCACCTATGATCTAGTAGGGGCAAGATGAGTGAACAAAAGATAATGCAGCAGGGAGATAGTGAGTGAGGGGCTGTGGGTGGTCAAGGGAGACTGAATGATTTGAGGAAAGAGCCAGTGAGGGTCAGGAGAGTCTAGGGGACCTGGGGACCAGGAGGTACAAGGACCCTGAGGCAGGAAGGGGAACATGATAGGATGGGAGGTCAGAGGGGGAAGCAGAAGCCAAGCCATACAGGGCCTTGTAGGTGATGTGAGGAGTAAGGACTTTATCCTGGTGTGGAGAGAAGCCATTAGATGGTTTTAGTCGGGAGAGACATGGTCTGATTTCTGTTTTTAAAAGCTCTGCTCTGTGGAGAATCTGCTCTTCTGGGGTAAAGGTAGAAGCAAGGAAGTCAGAAAGGGAGGCTTGTGCTGAGATAGTAATGGATGTGGTTAGCAGCTGTGAAGGTAGAGCTGGCTCTACTTCCTGAGGGATTAGAGGTGGGATGTGGGCGAGAGAGGTGTCAAGGAAGATTCTTAGGTTCTTTGTCTAAGCAACTGGGTGAATGATGGTGGTATAACTGCGATGGGCAGACTTGTGTAAGAAGCAGGCTCTGGAGAGGAGAGAAATCAGGAGTTCTGTTTTGGACATGTTGAATGCAAAGTGGCAACTTCACCTTTCAAAGCTTTACGTGGAGAAGTCAGGCAGGCAGTGGCTGAGTGAGCACTGGATGAAGGGAAGGGGCCAGAACTACTCCAAGTTATTGGTGCACGGAAGGTGCACAGGCATCTGCAATGCCCTTGGGGGCAGGTGTGTTTTCGAATTCAGAATTATTCAGACTTTGGAAAAGTAATCGATTTACACTCACGGAGGTCTGGGGCGTCACCTGTCATCAAACACATAAGGTGTTTCTGTAGCAAATCGTAATCTTCACACTTAAACAGATTAATAAAGACTAGAAATAGCCTCACATCAGTTCAAGTCAGGTGTTGTTATGAAGGCAGTTTAGTCACCAAATTAGGTAAAACTTGGGTTCAGAGCTCTTGAGTTTCCGAATTGCAGAAAATTAGCAATCCCCTCCCTATTCTCAATTTCTACCCCCCAAATGCAAATACTTTGAAAAAATTTTTCACTGTTCTTTTCTGTTTACTTCTATAATGTAAAGTAACTGGGTTTTCCTGCCATCTCAAGACTCTTAAAAGCTTTATATTATCTACTAACTTGCCACCATGAAAACTGAGGGCTTATTTCTTCAATAGGCCCTCCACACTGCACACCCCTTTTCCATTGCAGCCTTCCAATATAGTCACATGGCCATTTTTCACTAAATCGGCATTAGGGGCTTATATTATTATGATCATGTGAGTATTACTCACAGCTGAATCACCTGCCATACTATTATTACATGTCATTTCTTAAACAACTCTGATTTCTTCAGTCTTTTGCAGAGAAGAAACAAAGGATACCAAGGTAGGTTATACAGAGTTCCCACCAAGCTTCCCATGCCTAGCCCTCCCAACATCCCTGTTCTCAAGGGTAGCCTTTCTGGGCTTTGGGGGCTAAAATCAGCCCATGTTAATGCCCCCCACTTCACCCCACCCACTAACTGTGTTCAGCTAAGTCATTTACCATTTATCCAACTGCTCTGCAGCAGCAGCCAGAATTTTACTGGCATCTTGGGTCTACTCTAATCTCCTATATTGTAGGACTATCACATTGTTCTGGTAGTTTACGCTTTTTAAAATTAAATTTACTGTCATTTTTTGTGGGGCTTCAGGAGAGAGTAGAGATAGACATAGTTTATCAACCTGCCACGTTTAACCAAAAGCATCCCAGAGCACTTTTCATAGTTCTTGGGCCACGACCTTCTCATAGTGGGTGTCAGCAGATGTTCCTTATGTAATGATTTTGTCCACCTGTTGCCCAGCTCAGCCCACAGAGTTGGAAATTGGAAATTTGGAAGCGCTGTTACAACAAATTGCTTTCTAGGCATTTTAAATCTCCCAGGGTTTTCCCAGAGCAATTTAGGAGACCTCCTGAATGAGCCTAATGTGCTTTCAGCCTTTCTTGCTACAGTGAAGAGACTACATGGCATTTGCATTTATACAGCTATTTTGAAGTAGAATTCTTCATGTCACCAGGGTAGCATAAAGGGCAGGCATTGGTCAGGCAGGGTAGAGCTTGGTCACCAACAAGTGTGTACACTGCACAACTTACTTTAGCTCTCTAGGCCCCAGTCACCCCATCTATGGTAAAGGTGGACTGGAGCACCTCATTCTTTATCCAAACTTTACACAGAGCCCTCTGTATAAAACACAAAAAGAGGAACTGTTGCGGTTGAAGAAGAAGGGGCAGATGCCCCCAGAGTGAACTGAGATACTTCCAAGGTATTCCAGGGCTCCTGGGAACATAGATTGAGAAGCACTGGACTTGAAGATGTCTCTAAAGTCTCAATAGGACAGCTCTGTGAACCCTGCCTTTTCAAATGCTTACTGCTCTGCAGAAGTAAAACACTCTTTGCAGCTGGGGTCCCAGGAAGTGCAGCCCCTGCCTGTCTCTGGGGCCACTGGACCCGACATGGCATAGCAGGCACTGTCCTAATCTCCCTTTCCTGGCACAGAAGTGGAAGCGGGAATGTTGGTTCTAGCTGCCTCTTAGAGAAGAGAGAGATTTGTTGATTTATGGGTTAAGAGTCCTGGGATGGGAATCCTCCCAACACAGGCTCTGTAAGAATACAGGAATTTGTTTTCCCACATCATTTGCTTTTGATTTACTGTTTTGATGTGGGGCTGCTTGATGACTCAGATGTTATCTTCCACTGCCAAATCACACGTTAGGTATGTATAACATTTCCTACACAGTGACATCTTATCCTCTTCCACAGTCATCAACAGCCATACCCCACACCCGCCATGGGGCAGGGCTGGGCGGGAGGGGGAATTAAACAACTCTTCTAGTCACAGATATGGGGCAGTGGTTTTCAAAACCGTTGTCTTTGTTGTTGATGTTGTTGTTTGAAGGATAGAATCATTTTCCAAAGAAAATCTTAAGCCAAAGCCGAATCAGTAAAACAGATAAACATGGAACCCCTGCTCAAGTTGAAGAGTGGGAAGAAGTGAAATAAAGACTCCAGCCCCTCTCCCAGCTCTGCCATAGAGGCTCCAGTTATAGGGACAGACCCCCAGGTCAGTTTCTGGATCTACCTCCTATACTTGTCGTGACCTAGTAGGATAAATAACTGAGCCTCTCAGGGCCTTCTTGTCCTCATCTGTGAAATGGGTCTGTCGGGGGATGGGATAACATCTACCACCGCTAGCTTTGAGTAAGGCACTTGGTGTGTCCCCAGTGACAAGGAGGCTTCTTATTACTGCCTACTTAGAAGCCTTGCCCCCAAAGGGTAAGCTTTGAGCCCCACAACAGCTTTCCTGCAGGGAATGTTTTAGAAAACCTGATTTGCACAGTTTGCAACAACTACTGTTTTCTTTTCAACCTCTTCTTTCCAGAGAAGGTCCTTGTAAGGTCGTAGTAACATCCAGTTGTTAAGTGCTTGTGATTTTGCTTGGAATGTAAACAACACTCTGTCTTTGGCCAGTTCGAAAAGGAAGTTTTATGTTTTCTCCTCTGTCTTTGGAAGTAGCCTTACTTTAGTAAATGCATTTTGATAATGCATGCTGAAATCTATGATTTTGGTTAAGTTGAAGATGGGGACTCTGGCAGTAGTGTGGATCTTCTCAATGAGTGTATATTTGTGGGTGTTTTGTAGCTGTTAATTACATTAAATAAATCACCATAAAATTGCCCCAGTATTTCCCCTCCTTCCTCCATGCTGGCCCATAGGAGCTTTCTCTCTGAGTGGGAAATGGCTGGTTTTTTTGTTGTTGTTGTTTGTTTTTTTGAGACAAAGTCTCACTCTGTTACCCAGGCTGGAGTGCAATGGCCTGATCTCTGCTCATTGCAACCTCCACTTCCCAGGTTCAAGCGATTCTCCTGCCTCAGCCTCCCGCGTAGCTGGGACTACAGGTGTACGCCACCACGCCCGGCTAATTTTTTTGTTTTGTTTTGTTTTGTTTTTGTAGTTTTAGTAGAGATGAGGTTTCACCATATTGGCCAGGCTGGTCTCGAACTCCCGACCTCAAGTGATCCACCCACCTCGGCCTCCCAAAGTGCTAGGATTACAGATGTGAGCCACAGCACCTGGCCTGGAAATGGCTGTTTTTTCACTTCACTATTTGAGGACTGAGCAGCCTGTCAAATGTATTGATTGCCTTCTCCAAGCTGGAGATTGGGAGCTACATATTTGCTTATCTTCCCTAGTGAAAAAGCAAATAAGACTGCTTATCTAGTATTTAAACCTGCTTTTCATTTATCCTGTCAAAGGCATTATCCCATGAAGACATAATTTAAGAAGTATCTTCATAGAAAATAGCTCTCATTGCATAAGCCATGAATACCCTTGCTGGTGGAGTCCATGTATTGCTTCTTTAGAAATTGTCAGTGCTCACAGCTCTCATCTCCCTCAGTGAATTTTCTAGCTTCCAAACCCTGTACTTTTTCTCCCACCAGCTCTTTCTTCCCCTTCAGCTCTGCTTCCAACAAACTGTGGACTGTGTGCATTTAGCTTCAGCCTCTTCTTCTATAAAATGAGAATAATAATGGTTTCTCCCTCAGAAACTTTTTGCATGGAAAAAACACGATATTGCTTACAAAGTGCTTAGTACAGTAGTTGGCATAGAGTATGTGTTTGATAAACAGTAGTCATTATTTCTCTTTGCTGCCTCCTCAGTTCTTACACTCATATTCACCTGTCTCCCTGGCCATATTTACCTGGCTTATCTGGGACTTTGTTGTATTTTCCTCATCCCATGGGATTAAAAGAAAGCACAGACCCTTTCTAAGATGCTATGTGTGCCTGGAGCCTTTCTGGTTCAAGATCTGCTCTGCACAACTCCATGCCTTGGGCTTCCTCCAGGTCATTCTCCTTGTCCTTCAGGGATGGGAAGCATTGATGTCACCTGCCTCTCTTCCGTATCAGCAGGACTCTGCTTGGTTCTGAATACCATGTTCCTTAACTACTTGTGCGGTAAAAATGTAATTTATGCCCTCTAAACCCCAATCCTAAACTGTGAGCCACATACAAGGAAGCAATATGGCAAGGGCAGTTAAGAACCTAGGTTTGGGGCCACACTGCCTGGGTCAATCCCTGACCCTTGGGGCAAGTTATGTAATTTTTTTTTTTGTGCCTTGGTTTCCTCATCTATCAAATAGGGATAAAAATTCTGATCTGTATTTCTGAAGAGTGCATTTCAAGCACTCTGAAAACAAAGTTGGTTTTTTTTCCCCTAAATTTGAGGCACACTCATTTGGCATCAAAGTCTGCCCTGAACTGACATATGACTATTAATTATGCACTTTATCCAAATTAGTGTGATTATTCCTATGTTTCACTGCAGAAATATTAGTGTTTCTGATTATAGGATGCAGCCCCTGACTGCTGGGGTGTTATATAATGTACACCATTTGACCTTACTAAAACCTGATAAATTCAATTTGGGAAAACCACTAAGCCCAAGAGCTTTGGATAACGGATTGTGGATCTATAGTAGCTACTTCATAGGGTTGTTGAAAAAAATTGAACAAGATACAGTCATCCTTAGTGTACACAGGGAATTGGTTCCAGGACCCCTGGGTATACCAAAATCCGTGCTTCCTCACATGCCTCAGTCAGCCTTGCGGAACCCGAATATATGAAAAGTCAGCCTTCTGTGCAGGCAAGTTTCGTGTCTCACAAATACTGTATTTTCAACCTCATTTGGTTGAAAAACTTTGGTATATAAGTGAACCCATGCAATTCAAACCCATGGTGTTCAAGGGTCAACTATATTTTGCATAAAGCTCTTAGAATGGTCTCTGAACTGTAAGTGCTCAATAAACATTTGCTATGATTCTCCTAAAGACATGAAAGAGTACCGTGTCCATGAGAATGAGTGGTTTATTTTACCACAATAAAAATGTTTGTTCTCTTTTTAAGTGAATGGTTTAAATGTTTAATGAATGATATAAAAATGAATTTTACTTCCTGGATCTAAAGGAAGTTTGCTGTTCGTTTTGGAAAGAGGTTCCAAATCCAACAAGAGAAGTCGGTTTCAGCAAATATGGATGCCACTTTGACTGTCAGATTTTTTTCTGTATTCTTGACCCAGAGCAAAGACAGAGTCCCCATGCTTTCCTTTTCAATCTCACCTTCCGTTCTGCATACATTAAACACAGGTTGGAGTGGAATCCAAGGTGGCCTCACTCTGAGATGTTGTGCTTCCTGGACACCTGTAGTTCAGGTGGTCCCTGCTGTCTTGCGTCTTTTTTATACCTTTGTCCTCGATGGCAAACCCTATCAGCTCTTCCTTCTATATCCCCAAAGGTAAAATATTTGTAAGTCTCTTGTGAAATATTACAGCTACTATCTTTCTCATCATTTGTCATCCCCAGTCTCAAGCTTTTGCCAAAATCATCTACCATTCAGACTTCTCTGTTCACCTGTATAAAAACCCTGGGAAGGTCCTATTTCTCCACTCCCCAGCCTCTGTCTCATTTAGACCTGGTCTGGGTCTAACCCTCCTTGTCTATTTGATTATTATTGCATTGTTTTTTTCTTGGTGGCCATGTTGTTTTATCTTCTTTGATGATCCTGTGTTTTCTTCCATATTGCACTCTTCCGCAAAATAGTCACAATTTACATTCCTCTGTGTCGCTGGCAAATCACAAGACTCTCTTATTGCACGTTTTTCCAAATGTCTCCATTTTTTAGCTATATATCTATGTAATAAAATGCTATTTTCTTAGCACAATGCTAAATAATATTACAGTCCAGTAATTCAAGTTTGGATGACACCACCAACATTGGCAGAGAACCCAAATTTGCACATTAGAACCATACAGTCATAGAATTGGACAGTTGGGAAGGACTCCAACTCCTTGTTTTATAGGTGAAGCAACTGAGACCTGGAGATCAAAAGTGTCTTGCTCAACCAAACACAGTTGGCTGGTGACAGACATTGAGCCAGAACCCAGCTCTCTAGGCTAGTGTTCTTATTAAACTTTTTATGTGATTTTTTCCCCCAGAGTAATACATGTACAGTTTAAAAGCCAAGTTGTACTAAAAACTTAATTCAATGGCAGTCCCTTGCCCTGTCTCTACCCACTGCTAGTCCTGTCTCCCTAGAGGCAACCACTTTTCACTCTTTTAGCTGTTTCTTCTAGTATTTACTCCGTATCTCTATGAAGTGTGTACTTCTTCATTTATTGGTTTTAGGTATTTAGGTGATCTCTGAACCTTCCATCATGTATAGGAGGGTTTGGCTGTCACACATCTCCACCCCCTTTCCTTCCTCCATCCCTTCCCTATGGCTTCTCCATTCTCAGTGAAGATACGTGGTTACATCAAGCTTGTAAATATCAAGTATCTGAATCTATCCAGTTTCTAAGTCAGATAACAAGCTCGGAAAATGAGAGACACTGTACATCCAAATTTATTTGGTTTCTGGGTTTCAGATGTGAGTAGTGGAATTTCAAATGATGAGGAACAGATTCCAGAAAAGTATCCAAATCTGTTCCGTCTAAAGGATGAAGGCTAAGTGTTTGGATAGTGAGAGGCATTTATGCTGTTCACTTACAGAGCCAAGGAGTATTTATTTCCTTGTGTCTTAAAAACATGCTTATTGAGTCTGTCTTTGTCTACCAATATTAGGCAATATTGGCAATTCCACTTCCTCTCATATGTAGGTTTTTGCCTGTCCTAAAATTATTGCCTCATGGTTTTTACTTGCATTCTTACCTATATGTTTATCCTTAATTTGGCCACTATATCCTGTCACTATTTTGGCCCAGCTGGTCAGACACTGAATAAACCCATCAATTCCTCTGTATTTTCTGGAGCCCATTAGCCCCTCAGCCTGCTGTGCTGCTGCTCTGTGACAACAGCTTCCCTCTCCATGGTCTTGGGAAGTCCACTGACTGGCAGCCTGTCTTCCTCCTGCTCAGTTTACTCCCTCTTTTGCTAGGACTAATCTTCCAGGGGCATCCTACATGAAAGGTAAATTTTTGAGTCTTCAAAATATGGAAATGTCTTGGATCTGTCCTCAGACTTGATTAGTAATTTGGTGGCTACAGAACATTCAAAGTTGGAAGTAATTTTCCCTCGGGATTTTAAAGACATTTTCGTATTGTCCTCTGGCTCTAGTGTCACTCTTACTATAAGATGCCAGTCCTGTGTGACACCACTTTCACTCTCTGAAAGCTTTTAGGATCTTCTCTGTATCACTGTTGATCTGAAATTAATAATGTGCCATGGAGGTTTGTTTTTTTTTTTGTTTTTTTTTTTGAGACGGAGTCTCACTCTGTCGCCCAGGCTGGAGTGCAGTGGCGTGATCTCAGCTCACTGCAAGCCCTGCCTCCCAGGTTCACGCCCATGGAGGTCTTTTTTTCTTTGGGTTGGGCACTCCACTGGTGGGCCCTTTTAATTTGGAAATGCATATTCTTCAGTTCTGGAAAATGTTGTTTTACTGCTGGTGTTTTGTTTTGTTTTGTTTAATTTCTTCCTCCCCATTTACTTGGTTCTCTCTTTCTAGAATTCCTTTTGTCAGATATTGGGCCTTATGGATTCTAAAACTCTATCAGTTTCTACTTTCTGTTTGCTTTTGTTTTCTTTTTTGAAGGCTCTTGTAAGCCTTCTAGTAAAATTTTTATGTCACCTATCATATTTTTAATTTCCAAGAGCTCTTGATTGTTTTCTGGTTTTTCTCTTACCATTGCATCCTGATTTTGGTTTCTCTCGCTGAGGACATTAATAAGTGTTTTTGAAGTTCTATTCTACTTATTGTGAAGCTTCCATATTCCTCTATTCCTGGTCATTGTGTCTCAGTCTCTTTCAGGTGGGTGCTTTCTTTAAATGTCTGGTGATCTTTGGCCATTCATATTTAAGAGTGAGGCACTACAAGCGGCTTGGAGGTTCAGGGTGTTTTAGTGGAGCTTTTTACTGGTGGCCCATTGTAAAGGGGGATTACATTGCGAACTCATAATTTCTTTAGAGAATTTTCAGTTGCCAGCATGTGGAGGCATTTTCTTAAAAGAATTCCTCTCTGTTTTTTTCAGAGATGAATTCTCCCCTTTCCTGCCTGGAGGGTGCTCTAAGAGCAGATGGAGGCAGAGGCCCAAGGGCATCACACCATGAGAGTGGCCACCCTCAGTCCATCCTCTCTGTTTAGCCTGCCCATCACCCCATCCCTTCACCATGCCTCCTGTCCCCTGGTCTGGATCCTCTTCTAACCCATTTCTCCAGTAAACAAACCTTCAGACTCTCAAGCAGTCTCCCCTCACATTACCCCTGCCTCCAGCTCCCAGGCCTCCCAAGGGTTATATCCCAGGCAGATATACTCACTTTGCATCCAAACTCCTTTCTGTAGACACATAGATCACTGTTTCCTCCACTCTGTCCAGTCAGCAATCACTCCTCACCTGTCTTCCAAAAACATGTGCTTGTTTGCTGATATCTCCCATTTCCATTGTCTTTGCACTCTTTTTCACTTCTTTACCATCATTTTAGGGTTGTCTTGGTCAAGAGAAAAGATAAAATTGAGGAGTAACCATTAATCCACCATTCATTCAGCCAGTCAACAGATAGTGGAACCAAGTGGGTTCCAGGCACTGCTGGGGATGGAGCAGTGAACAAATCAGACAATAATTCCTTCCTTCTTAAAATTTCCAATATAGTGTTTATTGGAAGTACCATGCTCTGGAATGCCACAGAGTAGCAACATAAACCTGTAAACAGAAGCTTGGGCCTGTTATGATTCAAGAACCAATGTGCAGACACCTGGGAACCCATATGCTTACTTGAACCTTTGCTGTTTGTAAGTGATCACAAATGATACTGGAAATGGGGTTGCCTCTGCTGTATGAGCTGGGAGCCATCAAGTTTGCAAAGCACCAGAATAGCCTTTTACAACAAAAGATGATTCATGTCAGCCTTCGACTTTGTAGGAGATAGAAAACACCTTCTGCTACTCTAGAAAATCAGGGTTACCACTTCACAAGGTTGTGGTTTAATCTGAAGAATACAGACCAATAAAAGTTCCTGACCAAAAGTAACTAATAATAGCGAAAAAAAAAAAAAGATAAAGGGCCAGAGGATCTATTAATCTCCAGTATTAGTAAGACTCTTCCTTAGAGCTGTGGCTTCCAAGCTATTTTAATCATGCACCCTTATCAGTAAAAATTTTTGGAGCTGGAACCCAAGAGTATGTGTATTTAATTATAAATTACATGCACATACTAGTCTAATACATTAGTGAAACTATGAAACGAAATTTAAAAGTTAAAAGGGCAAGCTAAAAATAACTAGAATTAGAAGTTTTAATATGTTTCCCCATCCTAATAGATCATCTTGGGCATATAAAGCTCACTTAGAAACAACTCACTGGGAGAATGGAAATGAGGACTTGGTCATACCATCCACCGTTGCTTAGCTTTGAGATGCTGGGCAAGCTACTTAATCCTAAGCCTCAGTTTCCTCATTTGTACAGTGATAATAAAAATACTGCAGTTTCCCTGGCTTCCTCATAGGGTGGCTTTGAGGAGGAAATGAGCTCTGTAGGTGTTTCATAAACTGCAAGGCACTCAGCAACATGCAAACTCGATTGTGTGACCAGTTAGCCACCTCCATGCCCCAGCCAGTAACTTCTCCCTGAGTTTATTCCATCACCCCAGATATCCTTCCTGCAGGTCATAAGAAGTAATGATATGAAGGTGGACAAGTGAAGCAGTGAAAGTCTCTCATCCTTACTTAAAAAGAGAGACAAAACCATAAAGCAACTCAAGCCCAAATTCTGCAGCTAGTCAGTACCATCCTCCCCATTCACAGGAGAGCACCTTTCTCCCTACAGCTCCAAGGGTGTTATGTTTTCCACACTGTAGATGTTGTGGATTTATTTTTGGAGACAGGGTCTTGCTGTGTTGCCTAGGCTGCCTTAAACTCCTGGGCTCAAGCAGTCCTCCCACGTCAGCCTACCAAGTGTCTGGAGCTACAGCTGTGTGCCACTGTGCCCAGCTGACATTATGGATTTTGAGAAAGTAAATCTAATGTTGAGAAGCAGCAACGTTGTTCCTAAGACTCGAAGAATTTCAGTGTGTCCAGCTGAAGTATAGGGAAGGGCTCTATGACCTCAGCAAGACAATTTTGTGGGCTGCCTGGTGGCAAGTCACTAAGCCCTACAGCAGTGTCACTGAAAGGTGTCTGGGGCTTACACACTTGGAGTATGTGCAATGTCACCATATAGCAAAACTGCATTTCTGGCATCAACCAAAGTAGAGGATTAATTATGCAAGGGGAAAATAAGATGTTCCAAGCACCAGTTAATGGAAGTGTTGTGAGCACAGGAGCAATAATCACAGTTAACTGTACTGCGCACTTGCTTTATGCCAGCCTGTGCAAGGTGTGCCGTGTGTGATCCCATTTAATCCTCACTGTTTCCATTTCCATTTTGCAGTTAAAGAAACTGAAGGTGAGAGAGGTTAAGTAGCTTGCTCACAGTCATGGTGGAGCCACAATTCAAATTCAGATTGCTCTGTCTCCAAAACCTATACCTGAAACCACCCTACTCTTCCACCTATCAAATGAGTTCTATATTTTCATCTTTGTTAGTGATTCCTCTCTCTGATATCCGTATAATCAATCTTCTGTGCCATTCAACAGGACAAAACTGTAAGGAGACTAGTGATCTCCTTTGCTAGCCACTCTCCTGAGGTTAGAAACCCAGACTCACTGCACAGGATCTTAAAGCAGCAGCAGCAGGTGTGTGTTAGTCAGCTTTTTTGCATGACTATAAAGGAATAACTGAGACTTGATAATTTATAAAAACAGAGGTTTCAGCCAGGCGCGGTGGCTCACGCCTGTAATCGCAGCTCTTTGGGAGGCTGAGGCAGGTGGATCACCTGAGGTTGGGAGTTCAAGACCAGCCTGACCAACATGGATAAACCCCATCTCTACTAAAAATACAAAATTAGCCGGGCGTAGTGGCACATGCCTGTAATCCCAGCTACTCAGGCGGCTGAGGCAGGAGAATCACTTGAACCCGGGAGGCAGAGGTCGCATTGAGCAGAGATCATGCCATCGCACTCCAGCCTGGGCAACAAGAGCAAAACTCCGTCTCAAAAAACAACAGCAACAAAAAAAAAACAGAGGTTTCATTGGCTCACAGTTCTGCAGGCTGTACAGGAAGCATGGCACCAACACCTGCTCAGCATCTGGTGAAAGCCTCAAGAAGCTTACAATCATGGCTGAAGCCAAAGCAGGAACAGGCATGTCACATGGTGAGCGTGGGAGCAAGGGGGTGGAGGGTAGGTCCCAGACTTTTAAACAACCAGATTTCACATGAACTGAGTGATAACTCACTTATCACCAAGGGGATGGTGCTAAACCATTCACGAGGGATCCACCCCCATGATCTCATCATCTCTTAATAGGGCCCACCTTCAACATTGGGAATCACATTTCAACATGAGATTTGGAGGGGACACACATCCAAACCATATCAAGGTGATATGTTGGTTTATTATAACTGAGTCTTCTAAGGACATGGAGGAAAATTTGCAATTTAAAAAAACCCAACTCTGCCCTTTTACTGGAAACTAGAGCGCAAGTAAGAAAGCATTACCCCGCAGAAGGCAGCTACATGCCGAGCTTTGTTGTGCTGAGAACCACAACTCTCTGTCCAGCCAAGCTGCAGCCTCATCAAGGGGCTGGTTAGCCTTGGAGGTCCTACTCCAACTTTAATACTTTCCCCCACTACCCAGCATGTTCCTCACCTCATACCCATCCCACAGTGCTCACTCTTCACTCCTTCCAAAAAGCCTTGCGCTCTAGAAAGACACTAAGCTATCAGTCATCTATACCCCAATATGAATATTAAGCCAATATATGACTTCCTGGTGATAGGTACACTTTGATGATTTTCTTGAATATTAGTTTGAAAGGCTTTGCTTCTGTTGCTGTGACCTACAGGCATCAGGATCTGATGGGGTGGAGGACATCTGAATGAGGCACACACTTTTTTTTTTTTTTTTTTGAAGAATAAACAGTCTTTACTGGGCTCAGACCAGGAGTCCATGGGTCTTGAGAGCTTCTGTATATATGTCAGTTTTCTTCTCCACTTTCTTTTCAACCGGTTTCCATAGCCTCATGAGCTGTTTCTTCTTCCGATAGTGGATCTTGGCTTTCTCCTTCCTCTTCTCCTTCAGGGTGGCTGCCACTGCCAGGTGCTTACAGCCAACCTCGTGAGCCAGGCGCCCCACGTAGGCAAACTTTCTTGTAGGCTTCAGATGCATGACCTTGAGGGCAGCAGGAACCACCATCCGCTTTTTCCTGTCATAGGGCGGTGGGATGCCGTCAAACACCTTGAGGCACTCCAGGGCGGCCCAGCCTCGCTTCGTCTTGTGGGGCAGCATGCCTCGAAGTCCGCCGGAAGGTGCGGCTAGAGGCCTGGAAGTGGTAGGGGCCTCGGGAAGGGTAGGGGCTTTGGAAAGGGTTGGTGTTCATCCGCTTGCGGAGGAAGGCCAGGTACTTCAACTTGTTTCTATAGAAATGGCCAGAGATGGGCCGGGCGCGGTGGCTCACGCTTGTAATCCCAGCACTTTGGGAGGCCGAGGCGGGCGGATCACGAGGTCAGGAGATCGAGACCATGGTGAAACCCCGTCTCTACTAAAAATACAAAAAAATTAGCCGGGCGTGGTGGCGGGCGCCTGTAGTCCCAGCTACTCGGAGAGGCTGAGGCAGGAGAATGGCGTGAACCCGGGAGGCGGAGCTTGCAGTGAGCCGAGATTGCGCCACTGCACTCGGGCCTGGGCAACAGAGTGAGACTCCGTCTCAAAAAAAAAAAAAAAAAAAAAAAAGAAATGGCCAGAGATGATGATGCCCTCACAGCGTACGACCTCCACCTTCCGGCCCAGCAGTACCTACTTAGCCACGATGGCTGCCAGGCAGCCCAGGAGATGGCCTCGACCATCAAGCACCAGGACCTGCCCCTCTGCCATCTTCAGCAGCCCCCTGGGAAAGGACATTCTTTTTTTTTTTTAATCCCAAACACAAGTTAATGCATTTCGCTTTGCTCCAATTTTAATTTTTTTATTGTTAAATATCCAGCATATACAGATTTTTTTTAAATAGCCAACCCAGATACAGAAAGCTTCATAAAACAAATGTACAAACTCGTATGAGGCCATCACCCTTTGCAGGGTCACCAAGATGCCATTTGTGAACCCCTCCCAATGACTTATCCCCTCCCTGCAAGAGTAACTTTGATCCTGAAATTTAAAAACCAAATTTAAATCCAGTGGGTAGGAAACCTTCATTCTCAGCCAACTATCACAAGGACAGAAAACCAAACACCGCGTGTTCTCACTCATAGTTGGGAATTGAACAATGAGATCACTTGGACACAGGGTGGGGAGGGATAGCATTAGGAGAAATACCTAATGTAAATGATGAGTTGACGGGTGCATTCAAACCAACATGGCACATGTATACCTATGTATCAAACCTGTACATTGTGCACATGTACCCTAGAACTTAAAAAAAGATGCAATGGGTAGATTAGCTGTCCCCATGTGTTTAACAACAAGGGATAGAGTCATAATCTTTTCCAGCTGCAGTGTTTTGGGATCCTGAGGGTTCTAGTACCCCAGTTTTTAGGTAAAACATTTCCCCTGGGTACATTATGCATTTTTATGCAGCTTTATCCTAATACATGCCAGCTTCAATGTGTTCTGCATCTTTGGAGGCTGCAGACTTACCCAGTAGTGCCCAAACTTTTGGGGACTTCCTTTTCTGAACTATCTTAAGTTGGTAAGACAGATAGATGGTTCCTTTCTTTTAAACCAAAGCTGTATTAAGGCAGCTGATCATTCAGTCTTGAATTTGGGCCATTACAGAGTTAAACCCTGAAAGAGTCGTTTTCTTTCACTTTGAACATTCTAAGCCTGTTTTACTGGTTCTAAATCTATTCAAAAGACAAGGAGCTGGGCATGGGGGCTCACATGCTGTAATCCCAGCACTTTGGGAGGCCGAGGCGGGAGGATCCCATGAGGATCCCTGGCCAGCATGGCAAAACCCCATCCCTACAAAAAATACAAAAATTAGCTGGGGCGTGGTGGCACGTGCCTGTAGCCCCAGCCACTCAGGAGGCTGAGGCAGGAGGATTGCTTAAGCCTGGGGGGCAGAGGTTGTAGTGATCTGAGATCTCTCCACTGCACTCCAGCCTGGGCAACAGAATGAGTCCCCCCATCTCAAAAAAAATTTTTTTTAATTTAAAAAGACAAGGATTTTAGCCAGGCAGCATTGAGAGTGTGGTATCCAGCACTCACCAGAATGCTTTTGGAATGCTTGTGAAACCTCAGTGATTTTCTTACAGCTTCATTTGATTTTATATTATTTTTAACTCCTTATTTGGAAATAATTTCTAATTTCCAGAAACATCAAAAATAAGGATAGCACAAAGAACATTCTATAGCCTTTACCCAAATTCAACATTTATTTATTGAAACAGGGTCTTGCTCTGTTGCCCAGGCTAGAATGTAGGGGTGCAGTGATAACTCACTGTAACCTGGAACTCCTGGCTCAAGCAGTTCTTCCACCTCAGCCTCCAGAGTATCTGAGACTGCAAGTGTGTACCACTGCATCGCTAATTTTTTATTTTATTTTTATTTTTTATAGATAGAGGTCTCGCTGTGTTGCCCAGGCTGATCTCGAATTCCCAGCCTCGAATGTTGCTCCAGCCTCAACCTCCCAAAGTGCTGGGATTATAGGTGTGAGCCATTGCCCCTGGCCCAACTGTTGTTAACATTTTGCTCCATTTGCTTTGTCCTTCTGTTTCTTGGGGGTAGGGAATGGGAGAGAGAGAGACCGATCCAGCTATATTTTTAATAGTCACACATAATATTTTTCTGAACCATTTGAGGGCAAGTTACATTCTTCGTGGTATTTTACCAATTACTTCAGTGTATGTGTCCTAAGAATAGGAATATTCTCTTACATAACCTCAGTACAGTTTTCAACTTCAGTAAATATAACATGCAAGCATTTACTTTAATATAATCAAAAGAAAAAACCACCAACAGACAGTGGTTTATTTTTTTCTACACACTGAGCAGTAGGCTTCCATTTTCATGTGGTTTGCATACAGCAATCTTCAAGTCTAATTGTTTCAATCTTACTGAAATTGCTTTCTCCTGTATCAACAGCAGGTAGAGGGTGCATATTGACATCTCTGTTTTCAATCAAATGTTTGTTTACTTTCTGCCCTCATTAGGGTCTCTAAACACATGAGAGATAATAAAAATAAATATCCCATCCCGCTCCCAGGCCTTGGAAATGAGAGAGTAAACACCAGTATAATTTAACACTTTCCTAGTCCAATGGGAAAATGTTGCCTTTTTATGTCTACGGCCCTTGAGAGGAGGAGAAGCTCTCCATTAAATAAAATATCCTTTGTATCCTCTTTGCTGAGCTTCCCATCCTTGACTGACTTTCACCATGAACCCCGCCTGCTAGGGTAAATTACTGATAAGTGACCCATGCCTGTTCCCCCGTTTTCTAAATTCAGTGGTCAGTGTTTGTGACAGCTGTCATCAGCTGCATCTCACCGTTCTCCCCGCACTCTGCAGGGTTCTTGGCTTAGAGAACTTAGCTTAGAACTCCTTAGAGTTCTTGGCTTGTCCCGCATAGGAACGAACCTTCCAGAGCATTCCAGCTCCCAGCTGGAGGTGAGACAGCACACACATTTCCCACTGGGGCCTTCGCTTGAGCCAGGAACAGGTATGGTGAAGGTGGCAGCGATGTTGGGAAACTTCTTGGCTGCTGGGCCCCTTCCCTGAGGGCTGCGGGGAAGGGAGCATTGCAGGAGTGCTGTGCTTGGAATTTTTCAGCAACAGGAAAATCACATTTATAGGTTCTGAATCTGAACCATTTCACACTGAGAATTTTGTAATACTTCCTCTTTCTCCTCCTCCACCCTAACCTCTCATTTTAAGTTGCTTTGTCACCCCCATTTCACCTATTAAAAGCTAGTGTCTGTAAAAATTTCAAGGCAGTGCATTCCTCCTTAAATTGTTTTCTCTCAGAGTTTCTAAAACCAGTTTAAAATTCAGCCAGGGCCCTTCTCAGACTCTCCTCGGCCCCCAGACCCTCTCCCCAGAACAACCCCTTTAAAATCTTTTTGTTATTTTTTCTGGTATTGACCCCTCTAAATTAGATGCTTAGACTGCATTCCTGATTTATTGGTTTTAAACACTGCCTACTGACTTCCTGTTAGAAGAATTTGGCCCTCTTGTACCACCCACCCTTACTTCTCCTCCCCATCCTCCCAGTAAAGCTATACAGGTAGGCAGAATTCATGGTCAGTGTTTACAGTATGATGGTGATTTAAATATTATTCACTAGGGAGCCAACTACTGTACTGGGATTAGGTTTCCTTTCTTATATAACTTTTTGTTTTTCTTTTAATAATTGCCTTTAAAAGACCACTTTGTCTATGAGATGCCCATTGCACATTCTCCCAAATGCCTACCAGTGGCATCTGCCAAACACTCACAAGCATCCTGTGAACTCTCAGTCCCCAGCTCCCGAATCCTCCACCTCCTGCTCCAGCCTAGACTTGTCATTCCCTAGGCAAGCTGCCGAGCACCATGCAGGGATTTCCTTTCGCTGTGCCTCTGAGGCTTAGATCCCTGTTTTTCTTGGACCTATTTCTTCCTACTTTTTAGTTTGTCCATTTTAGGGGAGAGGACATCCTCTGACAGCTTCCTGAGAAAGAGTGCCTGGGAGGCAAAGTTTTTGATGCCATGTGGGTCTGAAAGTGCCTTTGTCCTTCCCTCAGTCTGAATAATGGTTAGTTGGCTATAGGGTTTTCAGCTGAAAATAATTTCCCCTCCACCTTTTGAAGCTAACACTTCACTGCCTTCCAGCTTCCGGTGTTACTAATGAAAATCCCAGTGCCATTCTGAGTCCTTGATGCAACCTGTTTTTCTCTCTGAAAGTTTATGAGATATCCTCTTTATCATTTTTTTAAAAAGCTAAGTGATCTCAATGTAGAACATTTAGGGGTTTCAAAATCACACAACTCTTAATAATAAGGTAGAAAGTCAGCCTGCAGTGTACATACCTTTTCCTAGAGCCAAGCACAAAATGCAAATGTGAGATTTCAATGATTTCTGACTCTCAGATGGTCTTGCACCTGGTACTTCTCCCCCTCTTCACTCTGTAATACTTGGTTCTTCAGGCACAAGTAAGCAGTTTTCAGAATGTCTGAGAGAGAGGAAATGAACACCTTTATATACGTGTAAGAGTGATTTCACATCTTGTCCCTGAAGAGGCAAAACTGACGTGGGGATAGAGGAATAGGAGAGCATTGTGGACCCCCTCCCCAGAAAGGACCAGTCCCATCCACTGCCCCCCACCCTGTCTTAGCAGCAGTTCCATTTCTTATATGTTTCCAGTAAATGATCTTTTGTAACAGTCCTATGAACTGATTGTTCTAGACTGGCAATTTCTGTGAAACCAAGTAATAAATACAAAGCCTCGAGAGGAAGCCATTCAGATAATTCTCTTCTTATTTAAAGAATTTATTTGTACATGAGATTTTCTGTATCTTTTCTGAATGTTTAGCCATGAGGAGTGAGAGACAACTTAAAATGTTATCTTTTAAATTCTGCAAGTATTTTGCAACTCTGTCAGTCCCCTTTCTGGCTCTTCTTCCTTCCTTTCTCATACATGATTCTTCCTCACATGTATTTTAAAGGATTTCTAAGCATCAGAGTCAACAAGCTCATGTAATGAGGAAGGAATTAAGAAGTAGAAGAAAAAAACTAAAAACAAGAAGCAACTGCCTGAAAGTGAAGTAATCATAAAGTACCTATTAATAACCTAAAATATGTAAATATAATCCAATAGTTATGCTAATGTATATGGGCATCCTAGCTTTCATATTCCTTCAGACATAGACCCTGGGGAAAAAAAAAAACCCTGCTGGAAAACACTGAATTGATAGTTTCTCTCACTTCTCCCCATCCCCTTCTTCAACATCTTCATCATCATCATCACCATCATCATTGCCACCAAAGCTTCAAGTGGCAGGAGGCAGGGCAAAGATAAAGTTTATTGAGTTTTTAAAAGCTCACTGGGGTGAGGATAGTGAATTGTCAAGTCAGTTTCAGGGGGGCCATCAGCACACCTGCTGGCATTGTGATCACAGTTGGAGGCCGAGTGAGAGAAAACACTGGATGGTCCCCAGGTAGAGAGGATACATCCTGAAGGGCAGGGTCTGAACACCTGATGGATGTGGGACCCTACAGAGAATGGGGACTGCTGCGAAGCTGGTTTTATTAGACTGATTTCCTGAGGACGACGTCTCCTCTGGAAGGACAGATTTTGTGTAAGGTGAAATGGAGGAAGAGAGGAAGAAAGGATTGAGGCTAGAGGGGACTTAAAAAGAAAGATTTGAGACTCGGAAGGGTGGGACTCATACTGGTGGGAGGAAACTGGAGTCCAGGATAGATGGAGAAATTATCAGAAAACACCCAGCTATCTCAAGTTCAGAATTCAGGTTTGGATAATGACATTCTAGGATACTGGGGGGAAAAAAAGAGAGAGAGATAGAATTGCTTCTGGTAAGCTTAGCAGAGTCAGAGAGAAAAGGAGAGTTCTCAAAAAACAGAAAGTGGCCAAATGATTTTCTGGTTTCCAGAAAAGGAAAAAAAAAAAAAAAACTTAATTTCAGAATTTACAGATAAAGGAATAGTCTACTGTGCATTATTAAAATTATAGATTGTGGGCCGAACACAGTGGCTCACGCCTGTAATCCCAGCACTTTGGGAGGCCAAGGCGGGTGGATCACCTGAGGTCAGGAGTTCGAGACTAGCCTGACCAACATGGAGAAACCCTGTCTCTACTAAAAATACAAAATTAGCTGGGCATGGTGACACATGCCTATAATCCCAGCTACCAGAGAGGCTGAGGCAGGAGACTCGCTTGAACCTGGGAGGCAGAGGTTGCATTGAGCCGAGATCATGCCATTGCACTCTAGCCTGGGCAACAAAAGCAAAACTCCATCTCAAAAAAAAGAAAAAAAAAATTGTAGATTGTGAATACTAGAAAAGAAGGTAGTGAACACCAGGAGCCAACCTGGGTTTACTAAGAACTGTGTACACCAGAGAAATCCCATCTCTTTTTCTCCTGGGCTGGGAGGCCAGAGAATATTACAGATACAGTGTCTCTGGTTTTAACAAAGCATTTGGCAAAAGTCTGTCATGAAATGTATGTGGAAAAGATGGAATCCACATGAAGTCATACAAGTAGGTAAATTCATAACAGGTTGAAAAGCAGTATCTGTGGAGAAGTCAGTGAGAGCAAGGATCTTTGCTTTGGTGGTGGAGTTGTTTGGTTTGGTTTTGTCTTGTTTTTGAGACAGGGTCTCACTCTGCCACCCAGGCTGGAGTACAGGGGCGCAATCACAGCTCACTGCAGCATTGACCTCCCAGGCTTACATGATCCTCCCACCTCAGCCTCCCAAGTAGCTAGGACCACAGGTGTGGCCACCATGCCCAGATAAATTTTTGTGTTGTTTCTAGAGACAGGGTTTCATCATGTTGTCCAGGCTGGTCTTGAACTTCTGGGCTCGAGTGACCTGCCCACCTCAGCCTCGCAGAGTACTGGGATTACAGGCGTGAGCCACCATGCCCAGCTAGATCTTTGTTTATCACTGATGAATTCCTGACACCTAGAACAATGCCACAGTGGGTGCTTAGTAAATATCTGTACAGTGAGTGGGCCGTAACTGAACCAGAGGGACAACTGTAGGGAAATGTTACAGGCTTCTTTCCTGCCCCTGTCCTGCTTTGTTTCATATTAAGGACTCAAGTAAAGACATTGATGATGTGCTCAGTAAAGTTTGTGGAGAACAGAAAGCTAAGCCTGAAAACTAGTTTAGAAACTGATAGAATCAAGACCCGAATATCTTGCTAGTCTGAGTTAGATCTCTCAAGATCTAAAAGTTTAACAGGAATATATGTAAACTACTATTCTTGAGACTTGGAAATCAACTGAACAGGTAGGAGAGATACAACTTAAGAAACCTTACTTTTAAAGTTCGTATGTTTTCATTCACTCCAAGCTTTGTGTTAATATGGTGGCTGCCAGAAGAGGCCCATTTCAGCCATCCATGTTTGGATTCATCAGTTTCAGCAAATGCTTATTGCAGGCCTGCTCTGTGCCAGGGAGCTGGTTGTGTACAGAGACAGACATCCCCATCAACCCCAGGATAGGAGATGAGCACTAAGGTTGACGCAAGGGTAGCATCCGGGGGGGCTTGAGAAGGGAGCAGGGTGCCTCCCTGTGCCTGGGGTGGTCCAAAGCATTCACAGGACAGGGGAGCTCTTAGGCTGAGACCCAGAAAACAGGAGGGAAAGGGGCAGCTGATAGAGGAGACAGTTTGTCTGAAGACAAGGTATGGGGGCAGTTGAGAGTGGTCTGTTCAATAGGCTGTCTGGGACTTAGCCTGTGAGGGGAAGAGTAGAGGTGGCTGCAGGTAGGTCAGCAGGGAAGCCTTGGCCCACCAGGACTCAGCACTCTTGGTTTTTCTCCTACCTCCTGGGCTGCTCCAACTCAGAGTCCTTTGCTAGTTTCTGCTTCTCCCAGTCTCAGCTTTGGAGTGCCCCAGGCTCAGTCCTTGGCCCTCTTCCCTTCCCATATATACTTTTATTCCTTGCTGCCCTCATCCAGCCCCATGGCTATAAATGCATTCTGTTTGCAGACATGTCCCAGGCTCCTGTCAGCAGCCTGGGCTTTTCTCCTGAACTTGGGACTCAGACGTCCCACCACCAGCATTTAACGTGTGGAAAACTGAATTGTTAGCTTACCCCCTGTAATAGTTTGCTAGGGCTGCCACAACAAAGTACCACAAACTAGATGGCTTAAAATAACGGAAATTCATTCTCTCTCAGTTCTGGAGACCAAAAGTCCAAAGTCGAGGTGTTGGCAGGGCTGCACTCTCTCTGAAGCTTCCAAGGCAGAATCTGTTGCATGCTTCCAGTGTGGCAGGCCATCCTTGGCTTGCCGTGTCTTATAGCTGCGTCACTCCCGGCTCTGCCTCCTTTATCGCGTGGTGTTCTCCCTGTCCACCTTCACATCATCTCCAGGCCTGTCTGTGTCTCTTCTCCTCATCGTATAAGGACGCCAGTCATATTGGATTAAGGCTCACCCTAATGACCTCATCTTAACTTGATCATTTCTGCAGAGACCCTGTTTCCAAATAAGACCACATTCACAAGTACTGGGGATAGGACTTCACCATGTCTTTTCAGGGACCCCATAACTTTCTTCATCTGCAGCCTTTCTAGGTTAGCTGGTAGCCACTTCATTCTTCCAGTTGCTTTGGACAGAATTCTTGGCATCATCCGTGACTCCCATCTTTTTCTCCTACATCTAGTCCACCAGGAAACAGGTTAGCTTCAAAACCAACTGCTTCTCCCACCTCCACTTCTGCTGCCCTGATCTGAGCCACCATCACCTAAATTACTATAAAAGCCAAGTATCAGTTCATGCCACTCCTCTGTTCAAAAGCCTGCACAGCTTCCCATGCCACTCAGAGTCACTGGCACAGCCTTTCTACCACCCCCATGCCATCCCTGGCTTCAGTGCCCTCTACGCTGGCTTGCGTTGGCTCCTGCACACAGGCTGGCTTCTTTGCTCTCCCTCATATATCCTAGGCTCTCCCCTTCTCTGGACTTTTGCACTAGCTCTTCCCTCTGTGCAGAACGCCATCCCCTAGATGTGCTCCAGCCTCACAATCTACCTTCTCACCTTCTTCTAGTCTGCTCAGATATCACCTTCTCAGTGGCACCCTTTTTACAATTCCAGCCAGCCTTCCCACCCAGCCTTCCCAGCTCCAGTGTTGTTTTTTTTTTTTTATGACACTTTTCCCTTTCTATAGCAGACATTATTGGGAATATTTATGGTTTGTTGTGTGTCTCACCTGCTAGCATGTGATGTCTACAAGGCAAGGGTCTTGTCAGTTTTGGTGACTGGTGTTTCCCAAGTGCCTAGAGCAAGGGAGAGCCAGGACTGGGCCCGGGTCTCCCTGGCTCCAAGGCCATCCTCTTCCTGCTGTGAAAGACCACTCTGAACTATGCAAGGGTAGATCTCTCCAACACCACATCTCGTTTATCCTCCCTGCCCCATCTTTTGCCATCTTCCTCAGTGACTTCAGTATCTCTGTGAGCCTACTTGCTAAAATAGAAATTTTAAACTGTACAGAAAGAACATGGTGTTATGTTCAAGAGAATGGAGTCTGGGCTGGGTGTGGTGGCTCACACCTGTAATCCCAACAATTTGGGAGGCCAAGGCTGGAGGATCGTTTGAGTCCAGGAATTCGAGGCCAGCCTGGGCAACATAGTGAGACCTCGTCTCTACAAAAAATTTTAAAAATTAGGTGGATGTGGTGGCATGTGCCTTTCGTCCCAGCTACTTGGGAGGCTGAGTTGGGAGGATCACTTGAGCCCAGGAGGTCAAAGCTACAGTGAGCTATGATAGCATAACTATGCTCTAGCCTGGGCAACAGAGTGAGACCCTGTCTTGGGGGAAAAAAAAAAAAGGAGTCTGGAGCCACTTACACAGCAGGTAAGCCTAGGCACCTTACTTCACCTCCCTGTGCCTCAGTTTCCTCATCTATCAAAAGGAGATAATCATGCTGCCTTACCTCGAAGGGTTTCTGTGAGGGCTAAATACATTAATATATGTAAACACTTACCATGGAAACAGTGAGTACCATGTCAGTATCATTGTAAGGATATATATTTGAACCTTGAGGACACTGTGCTAAATGAAATAAGCCAGTCATAAAGGGCCAATACTGCCTGATTCCACTGATATGAGGTATCTAAGGTAGTTGACTCATAGAAGCAGAACATAGAATGGTTGAGTGCCAGGGGCCGGAGGAAGGAGGAAGTAGGGTTGCTGCTCAGTGGGTGTGGAGTTTCAGTAGTGCAAGCTGAGTCAGTTCTAGAGATCTGCTTTACAGCAGTGTGCTTATGGTTAACAATACTGTACTATACACTCACAGATGTGTTAAGAGGATAGATCTCATGTTATATGGGGCTTTTTAAACCACAACTTGTTTTTTAAAAAGGATGTAATGTATTAGTCACTAACCCTTTGTTTTATTGAATTTTCTCAAGGTCAAGGGACTTACCCAAGTGCTCACAGCTTATAAAGGAAAGAGGGTGACAAGAATGAAGCCTCTGACTTCCAGGGCTCTTTGTCCTGCTCCAAGTCAGGCATTAGTTCTGTCTGTCAAAATCCAGATTATCGAAGGACCATAGTATAAAAGGGCTCTGCAATATGGGGAGGTGCATCCACTCTTCTTTGGGAGAAACGCCTCACATATTGGCTTCATAAAACTCTTCTATGCCTCATAGGTTGGGCAATGAGAAATAAATAATCCAGACATTGGTGTTTTTTTTTTTTTTGAGCGGATTTTGCTCTGTCCCCAGGCTGGATCATGCCCCGGCTCACTGCAACTCCGGTTCACTCTCCGAGTAGCTGGGACTACAGGCGCCCGCCACTACGCCCGGCTAATTTTTTTGTATTTTTAGTAGAGACGGGGTTTCACCGTGGTCTCGATCTCCTGACCTCGTGATCCGCCCGCCTCGGCCTCCCAAAGTGCTGGGATTACAAGCGTGAGCCACCGCGCCCGGCCTGGTGTTTTTGATAGGTGGCTAGAGCTTCCCAAACAGGGGGAGTAAACAAAAGAACCATCTTAATTTCAAGCTTAATTAGAACTACCAAAGACTGAAAGTCATTTTTCAAAATGGTGGGTGGTGCCAGGGCTCTATCCCCACCTGGAAGGGGCACTTGATCTGTAAAAGCAGCAAAAATAATTATGTCTTTTATGTCACTTGGGTAGAAGCTCCTGTCCCAATTAATTCTTATCTCCTCCTCCCTTTATAAATATGCCTGGGCAAGGTGACATCCTAGCAGTTTTTTGTTTTGTTTTCTCTCTTCTTAACAAGGAATTCTCTCTGCTTAGGCATTTTAGGTGCTGATTTTTCTCATGTCCCAGAGATGCTTCTAATTAGTTGATGCTTCCTTCCCATAATAGTTCACCACAGAGAGTGGATTTGGACTGGAGGAGGGAGCAATTTTGTCATCTTATCAAAGTGCCGCTGATCAGGTTGGCTTTCCTGAGTGCTCATTCATTTTTCCGCCTCTCTGGAAACAGAAGCAGCAAGCTCCTTGCTGAGTGGAGCTGGAGGTTGTTGGGTTTTGCTATCTCCCCAGTGCTCCCCAGCACCCTTTGATGAAATGCTGCCTCGGAGTCTTTGCAGTAGGGCTCACTAGAGAAATTATCTTTTTCCTTTCACATCAGTGGAAAAACACTCGGCTGGGGACAATATGGCAAAAGCATGCCACTGTCACCTTGTCCCTAAGTAACCTGGCACCCACCAGGGCTGCCTGCAGGCCCTGTGTGTCCTGGGGAGAAGGTATATAAAGGCCTCTTCCTTTTCCTGCTTTCTAGGAGCACAGTGACCCTCCAGGCCAAGGACAGTGCTGTATTCTTGGGTGGTTCTGACATTGCAGAAAGAGTCTGTGGACACTAGAGATCCAAGAATTATCCTCCAGTGCTTCAGAGCTGGAAGGAGATGCCAGCTCAGGCCTTCTTTAAGGACTTGTATCAGTTAGCTAGCTTTTGCTGTGCAACAGACCACCCCAAAACTTGATGGCTTAAGACAGTAAACATTACTTACTATGATTCTATGGGTCTTCTGGGTGTTTCTTCTGGTGTGGATAGCGCAGCCCGGGCTGGATGGTCAGAGAGGCCCTCCCTCACCTGTCTGGTGGTCGGGAGGCTGCTCGGTCTGGAGAGGTCTGGGCAGGAACAGCTCCATGCCACTGCAGCCCAGCCCGGGCTTTCCACATGAGGGTCCCAAGGAGAACAAGAGAGGGCACACAAATCCAGTGCATAAGTATTTTATAAGTGTCTGTCACAGTTGCTAATGGTCTGTTGGCCAAAGTAAGTCATGTGACTGAGCCCAGAATCAATGTGAAAAGGGGGCACCCAAGGGTGTGAAGATAGGAAGGTGTAAACAACTGGGGCGCCATTCCTGCAACAGTCTACCCAGGAGTGCCGCGTCAGAAGGCGTGTCCTGTTCTCGCCCTGCATGGGTTTGTGTCAGTGTGGGGCAGCTCTTTCAAGGAAGAAATGAAAGGCTCTTTTGAGGCAGGGAAGCACAGTGGAGTTTGACACACAGTGTTCAAATTCTGCACAGCGTTTATCAGCAGTATGACATCAGGCAGGTGACTTTCTAAGCCTGGGTTCTTCACCTCTAAGCTGAGTCTGGTCAAGTCTCCCTCGTGAGGTTCTTTGGGACACTAACTGATGTTTGTGGAGCAGGGTGTGTGGCATGTGGTCAGCACCCAATGTAGCTGGCATTGTGGTGGGGCAGCAGAAAGGCAGCTATGCTGGGAAGTTGGACAGTGCCAAATCCTGGGGCAACAGGTGGTCATCCATGCACAGGAAGCTTGGCTGGACACCTGGATGGCAGCGTGCCCTGGCCCAGGAGGCCAGGTGAAGATGGCAAAAGGGAAAAGAAGGCTCTACTGGCTTCTTGCAGACTAAAGCCCTGTTCACGTATTTGTTGTTTAAAATTGAAACAAGTAAGTCACCCTTTCTTGGTTGTACATCCCCCCACAGCAACTGCCAGTTGACTTCCACACCCTATTTTTTCCCCAGAGCTTTCACTCCTTGTCAGAGGTGTTGGACACTGCAGTGCTTCCCACGTGGCTTCTCTGTGCCTTTGACTCTGTTGCTGGGTCCTCCTGGGCACTTCCTCATGACTCACCTCCTCCCTCTGCGAGCGTTCCTCTCAGCTTCCTTCACTGGTCCCTTCCCTCCTCTCATCTTCTTGTTATTTATTGGTGTTCCCCAAATTCTAGCCTTAACCCTGTTGTCAGACAACACTGTTTCACAGGGAGACTGTGCACAACCCCAGCTTGGCCCCCGCCTGCTCATGATGTCCCCACTCTGTCTCTCTGGCCCCAGCTTGCCTCTTGGACTGCAGATCAGTTTCTCACACTCAGTAGGCTGCAAAACAAAGCTCTCTTCCCCATATGTCCTCAGTCTGCTCTGGCTGCTATAAGAAAGTACCACAGCCTGGGTGGCTTAAACAACCGAGGTTTATTTCTCACAGTTTTGGAGGCTGACACCCACAATCAGGGTGCCCCCATGGTGAGTGGACGGGTACTCACTGGGCAGAGAGGGCCCTGGTGTCTCTTCCTCTCCTTACAAGGGCACTAATCCCATCATGGAGCTCCACTTTTAGGTCCCCATGTAAACCTCATCATTCCCCAAAGGTCCCATCTCCTTATACCACCTCACTGGGTGCTAGGGTCTCAGTACATGAATCCAGGGGGATGCAGTTCAGTCTCTAGCATCATGTAACCTGCATTCCCATCTATCTTGCCCTCTTCCTGGTAGGCCAAGCCAGAAAGCTCTAAGTCATTTCCCACAGTGTTCAGTTCCAAATGAATGTCTCTTGGGTCCTGCGTCCTCTCTGTCCCTGTAGCCCCAGACCCTGCAGCAGCCCTCTCACCTCCAGCCTTGTTCCAGCAAGCTCAGCATTTCTTCCAAAACAAACACCCGATCACTGCTCTCTGCATTCTCTCTCTCATACTCATGAGCACATGGTAAAACCCTGCCTCGCACCTCTCTGGCCTTATCTCCTGCCCTTCCCCCCAGCATCCTCATTCCCTGCTATACTCACCCACGTGTGGCACCCTCACCAGGCCAGCACATCTCACCGCACTGCCTTTGCTCTTGCTGTTCCCACAACCTGGGCTACCCCTCCCCCTGCGACTGCCTGGAAGCTTGTGCTCATCTTTCAGGAACCGACTCTGGGGTCATCCTGGTGAAGCTCTCCCTGCGCTCTGCCGCAGCATGAGCCACGCACAAGTCCTGTTTATCACTTGCCAAGTGTACTGTGGGCTTGTGAGTCTCGCCCTGTCTCTTTTCATGATCTGTGAGCTCCTTGAGGGCATAAATCATCGCATTCATTTCTCTGTACCCCAGTGTCTGGCATATAATCAATGACAATAAATAAGTGTTGGATAAATGAGTGAGTAAATGAGGGCAGTGGGTGAGACCAACAACCTCCTGTTTCCCACACTGAGTCGCCCCAGGTTCCCCACTGGCACAAGTGCCACTAGCTGCCAGCCCCCTGAACTTCCTGCATATCCAGCTTACCAAGTCCTGAGCAGCTGGCGTTCTCCTTCCCACCCCACAGCACTAAGGCCCCTGGCAAGTTCTCGCCTGCCCCCAGGAAGGCCCCTTATGGAGAAAGCCCTTGGCACCTTAGCCGGAGCTCATGGCTCCCTCCTCTAGCACACTTTGCCCTTTCTGCCTGTTTAATCATGTCACTTTATGCCATCCCATTCTCTAACTGTCTGGCTCAGGTTAGCCCTTCATTATTACATCAGCTCACTCTACTGTCCAGCTCGTTCATTGTTTTAAGTGTGTATGTTGTCACCCTAGCTTATCCTCATTGTAGACAGGAGCTTCTGTTCTTTATTGGTTCTTGGACATTTGGTAAATGCTACGCCACGGGTGTTTATTCATAACTGACCTCAGAGTTCTTGTCACTTCCCTGCCTGCCTGTCTCCCTTTCTCCCAGCTGCCCTCCTCTTTAAAAAGGTACAATGTCCTAAGAGTTAAGATACAGCAGACTTGAGTTCAGATTTTGGCTCCAGCATTCCCAAACTGTGAGACTGGGAGCCAAATAGCTTAACCTCTTTGAGCTTCCATTTCCTTATCTATAAAATAGAGATAATGTCACCCCTGCAGGGCTGCTGTGAGGATTAAATGAAACAATCAATGAACAGCACTTAGCACAGTACCTAACATGGAGTAAATACTCAATAAATGCCAGCTGCTGTGATTGATGTTTTTTCAATAATATTGTGTTATCAATACATCTTCCCCTTAAGGATCTGTCATAGACTAGCCCCAGGCCAGCACCCAACACACAGAATAAGTGTTTGTTGAAATGTCAGGCGAGCATGCAAATTTATTTCTAGGGCTACCCTGAAATGCTTCCGCTTCCTTGTTAGTTGGAATGAGGCTAATTTTCCCTAAGATGTTTCCACTCATCTCCAACAAGAGCTTCCTTCTTGTGAACACAGCCCATGTTCTGAACCTTACCTTGGGGCAGGGTGGGTTATGTTGGCTCTTCACCCATACACGCACATGTCTGGGACAGCCAGGCTCAGGAGTCCCTTCTTAATCAGGCCTTTTTGGAAGCAAGACAGCTAGACCCTTCCCCTCTATTCATATCTGAGTTTGGGGTTTGCTTTCCTGGTTTTATTTGGTCTCAGCATGGCTGTCACCTGTCTTGAAGGGCTTTTCTGGGAAGACACCCTGAGGGACCTAACAGGGCATCCAGGAAGACTCTGCTCGAAGGCCAGAAAGGAAGCTGGGCACCCCCTTCTAGCCTCTGGAGCTTGGCCAGGTGGAGGCACCCTGACTAAGGGATGCCCATTTCTCTCCCTCTGGCCAAGGCTGGTAGAAGTCCTGCCCACTGAGAGTCAGGGAGGGGACAGGGACACAAACCCTATTGAACACAGCTCTCAGTCCCTTACCTGTGGAGGGTTCCTTCCTGGACCACTTAGCCGCCTCAGAGAGGGGACAGTATTATAGTCCCATCTCTGATCACTGGAGAGGCAAATCAAGCACATGATTCTCACCCCTGAGCCTTCCCTGTCCCAGTTCATAACTGCGTGGAAATAGATAAAATCATAGACTGTTCCTATGGGAAGGTACCCTTGGGGAAGTCTAGGCCAGTGCCGGGTTGAACAGCTACATCAAAGTTACCTGGAAAACTTTGTTCCAAAATGCAGATTCTTGCAATGGATGCATATCCAGAATTTCCAGTTCAGTCAGGCTGGCTGGAACCCAGTCATCTGTTCCCTAAGAGCTCCTGAAAGATTCCAATGCACAGTTAGGTATGGACCCATTAACCTGTCCCGCTGCCTTACCTCAGCAGTAAAGGTGGAAGGTGTTCTAGGGCCCCAGAGAGGTCTCATGCCTTGAAAAGTTAGTGATAAAGGCCCAGAGCACCGAGGATACTGCTCAAGTCCTGCCACCTTCTCACGACAGCCAGGGCTGGAGCCGTCCCTCCACCAGATAGGATCCTGGACATCAGGGTGGGGCCAGCAGGGGAGCACTGACTCATGGGGTCCCAGCAGGCCACGCTCCCAGGGGAGCTGAGAAAGAGCTAGGGCAGAGAAGAAGGGCCCTTGGCCATTTCTTTCAGAGCCCTGTGGTGTGGATGCACGGATGACCTCTGCCTCGGCCCACTGCCCTCCCTGGCCTCCCATGGCAATGTAAGGGCCACTCTACAACCCACCACTGCTGGGCCGGTGGAGAGTGAAGCCCGTGTGTTGCATTGAGTCCTGTTAAGAGTCTAGGTTGAAGTTGGCTGGCTGATGGATTTGACACAGGGGTAGAAAGTAGATGTGGGACAAAGTCTAAGTTTACCAATACAGACAACTCCAAGTCCTGAATAGATTGAAGGGGTTTTGTTTTCTCATGTGGGCATTTGACCCTTCTAGAAAGATGGGACCATCCAGAGATACCCAGCCCTGACCCCAGCAGTTTACACTATGAAGCTGCTAGAATCACAGACACAAACCCCATAGAGACAGGTCATGCCTCTGAATCAGAAACTTCATTTAAACCAGGAAAAACAAAACTGTATGAGCCCAAGCCCCACGCTAGAGCCAGGCTGCTGTGCAGGGTGCTGGAGGGAGCCTTCTGCTGCTGGGAATTAAGGGCCTGGAGCTGCAGTTCCTCTGGACTCTGTGGCTGGGCTGGTGGTGTTACAGAAAGGTGGGATCTTTGTTTTTCCTGGTAAGTGAGAGGCAGTTTGATGGCACTATGAAAAAGCTTCCTCAGGCATGCAGACCTTAAGTAAATAAAAGCACAAAAATAGATTTTTCAAACCATGTCCTTCCAGAGCATAGTAGGATTTACTGGGAAATTGGATTGAATTATCCCTGACTCACCTGACTGCTGAGTGGAGGAATTTAAAGGAAAGGTCTGTATTTCCCCAGTGGTGTCTGCTGAAACAGGGCCAACTGCAGGGCTTACGGCTCCTTATGGGTGACCTTTTAAAAGGCAGCTGGGGGTGTCTGAACAGCAGGCTGGGGAGTGGGGGCTGATGCTTAGCTAGACCACCTTACCTCTGAACCCAGAGATGGGAGATTGATTGTCGAACCTCTGCCCCATCCACATATTATAGATCGGTTTACTGAGGTATGGAGGCCACTGGGCAGCCCTCGGGAGAACAGGGTTGCTTTTCTAATGGTGATGAAGGATTGGCCCTGAAGCGTCTATGCCTTGACTCGTTCCACTTGGGTATCAAGACTGCAGTTTGCTAGATGGTTGGCCCAAGCCTGGGATTTAGAGTATGACCACAGAGCACAAGGGAAGTTTTCTCTGGAGCCAAGCTATGCAGATTAAAATGCTAGAACATCATTAGCATCTTAGGAAGGTTTTCAGACACCAGGCTTTAAGTGACCCCAAACCTTCCCCGGACCTAAATTTAATGCCGTGGGCCACATTCCATCGAGTTTGGGTTCCTGCACAGAACTTTATTATGGACGAGAACCAGTGGTGTGCCAATACACTGGCTCTCTGAAGAAATGTAAAAGCCTTGATTTGTAGTGTTTGCCAATTTTCAAGGTGTAACTACTCCCACTGTGCCAATTTCAAACTACCAATATGAAGTCTCTAAATATGAAGCTGGGAAAAGATGTGCACAATTGGCTGTCATGAGCAGCTCCTTTCGGCTCCAGCACACCACTGAGCTCATGGGCCTCCAACGCATATATCCAAAGAGCTCACAAGTAGAGGTGATTCAGAGGTGCAAACTGAACCATGTGCCAGGTGTACCCTCAGTACCCCTACATGTACAGAACACTCTTTCCCCTTAGCTAACAGAATCTTTTAACTAGCAAGAAGTTCCATATTACCACATTAATACTGGAATATATCAGTGGGTGTCCCCACTTTAGTAGTGATCATGATAGGACAATGATTGGCTAAGTTTAGGAGCTATCAGATCCCTTGAGGAGCTTGCTTAAAAAGCATTCTGCTCAACTCCATACCCCAGAGAATCTGATTTCCTAGATCTGAGATGGGGTCTAGTCATCTGTGTTTGGCAAGAAAGTTACAGGTTGTATTCACACTTTGAGAAGCCCTCATCTACTGTTTGCTCACCGTGTGGCTTAGAAGCCTGGAAGTTCAAGGACTGGTGACTTTTAACAGTGATTTTATTCTTCATACTAACTGTTTTCCTCCACTGAAACTTCATACTAACTGTTTTGCTCTGTGTTTTTTTAAATCCCACCATGCAAAATCTGATTCTAAACAGTATGTATTGACAGCATCCCAAGTATCAGACATCAGACATGTGTTATCCCATTTTATTCTGACAACTACCCTATTATTACCACCCCATTTTGCTGATGAGGAAACTGAGGCCCAGAGAAATTTCCCAAGGAGGCGGTGCTAGAATTCAAGTTCAGGTGATCTGACTCCAGAACCTGCATTCTAAGCATAACACTGGGCTGCCTCTGTAAAATAGTGTTCCTTTGAGGGTCTTTGGCTTTTTACTTAGCTAATTCAGGCTAAAATTCAGCTAAATTTCTTGAGCATTTAATTGAGTACCTATAAGATGCTATCACTGGCATAAGTTATCTCATTTAATCCTAGAAGCAACCTTACAGGGGAGGTAAGACACTGTTTTCTGGAAGAGGAAAGGGAGATTCAGAGATGTTCTGTGGCTTACCCTGTGTTGCACAGCCAGCTGGAGGCAGAGCAGGAATTTGTTGCTCATTCCACTACCCCACAGCTGCCCAGCTAAGTTTCCTGTGTGGTTCTTTAGTCTAAGGCAGCTTTGAATCATTGGTGCTTTTTTAAGCATTTGAGCACGTTTCTGGCAGTCTTCACTTTTGACTGATAAATGTCTGAGTCTGTATATAAAACAGTGTACAAATGGGAAAGACAGCCATATCCACCACTGTCTTTAAACACCAGAGTGGGCTAAGTGCAGCACTAAGATGCAGAGGAGCGTGCAAATACAGAGAAAGTGTTTGTTGTTTCTGCGGGAATTGAAGAAGGCTCCCTGAAGGAGTTTACACCAAGCTGGACCTTGAAGGATACGTAGGATTTTGGCAAGTATGGAGGGAAGAGTCGGGGATGGGCAGCGGTGAAAGAGGATTTGATGGAAACTGAAGCTGGGAACCCAGGGATTGGGGCCCGATCACAGGGCTTCATGAATCTTGCCAACAGTGTCCCTTTTTTCTTTGGCCCATAACTAGTTTCATGCTTGACTTGTGATTAAGGACATTGTGATTTTTCTCCTCTAGCTGATCGATCTTATTTTCCATTACCTTAAAAAAACTTTTTGTAGCTCTTCTGTGGGGGAGTTTTAACTCCTGGGCCCTTATGCTTTAAGCCCCAGCACCTTCAAAGTGGTCTTCCAGGAACATACGACTGGCTTGAGGGGCCTGGATGTGCTGAGATGCCCCAGTGCTTCTTTCTGTTCCCTTAGAGCAAAAGTGTATTTCTGTCCCTCGGCAGCATTGGTGCAGTCGGTAGCCAGTCCAGCTGGGGTGGTTCTGGCTCCCTTTATAAGCCCCCATTCCTGGAAGAATGCCTTGGGGTATCTGTCAGCAGCTTCTGTAGTCGGGTTGTCCCGGTGGCTGGAGTGCTTTGAACACCGATTCCCAGGGACATTACACAGTTCCTTTCTACTGTTTTCTGGCTCTCCCAAGTGGACACTGACCTCGAAGGAGCCAAATGGCCCATTTACCTCTGAGCTCTGGCAGCATCGTTTGGGCGATTATTGTAATCTTGAGGGGCTTGTGGGGCTCCAATAGCCTTAACTAAAGGCGTTCCATAGGGAGAAAAAAAAAGTCGCAATCGCTTTGCCAGTTAGAGATCCGTCACAGCCAGAACCAACTTCTGCTTTCCTCTTGGAGACACTAACAAGTGCCACAGGATCAGAGGTCTCTTGCCTGAGACCCTCTGAATAGGAGTCCACCATGGCCAGTAGGACCCATTAAGACCATCAGTGATGGGATCGCCTGTCATTCCTGGACTCTAGTCTCAGGGATTCCGAGCAGTGTGTCTCTTCTTCATCCCTGAATCTTCAAGCAGAACACTGATATAACCCTCCACCACTGAGCGGGGGTTGGTGTGTGCAACACGATGGGGAATTTTCTGGAGTGGGCATTTTCATGTGGTCTCCATCACATGTTCTGGATGACATTTGTAGTAACAGCTTGATAGCTGAGGCCTGCTGTGATGCAGTCCCACTGGCAAAGGCCTCTCCTTGTGCCTTTACAAATGTCACATTCCCGCACTTGCAAGGCACCGCAGGAGGGCTTCTTTATGGACTATCTTCTGGTGTAGTCCTGCAACGTGTTATCCAAGAAATCTCAGAATACTGTGTTGGGACAGGTGGTGCATCTCTGTCTGTGGTAGATGGATGCTGCTGCCTGGCCCCTCCTGAGGCTATTTGGTACATTTCTAAATTAAAATCTCTAAACAGTAACAGAAGACCTAGTGAGAACTGCATTTCTCATCATTGTTCTAGCCTTAGCGGAGCTATGAGAGCCCTTAATACAGAGTTTTAGCTCCCACAGACAACTGATCATCCACCCCATTTCTTCGCCTGAGATTCCTATCTTTTTTCATCCAAATAGAAGAAAAGCCTCTCAGCATGTGAATCTCAAGAAGCAATATGGCGGACATCAAGTTCTTCAGTATACTTCAGGGTAGCTATTTTTTTATTCCAAAGTCTACTTAAGTGTCAGAGAGAAGGCTGAATTCAGTTGCCTACAAGGAGATCTTCAAGTAAGACTTCTGCTTAGCTCCTACTGTGAATGGAACTATGATAGGGTGGGGAAGATGAAGATATGCATGAGCCTAAGGCAGGCATAGGCCAAGGGGTGCCCTTTGCACAGTTATTCTCTTGGCTACCAAGGTCATCACTGTCTAGCCAATCAGATCTCTGCCAGGTTGGGCTCAGATTGCCAACGTGTGCCCTCAGTTAGCCCCCTGCATGCTGGCCCAGTGTCAGACAGTGCAGAGCTGGAACAGGAAGGGGAGAGAGAAGTCTAGATCTTCCGGGCCCAGGATCACACACAGTCTAGATGTCAATGGCAGCCCAAAGTCAGGAAGTAGAAAATGGGACCAGAGAGAGCGTCCAAAAAACACCCAAGCCCATCCCAAACACTGGCTCTGAAGGGGGCCTTGTTGAGTGCAGAGTAGCTGTGTTTGCCATGGGGTCGGGGGAAGGAGCAGCTTTTATGCACTTGGCATGGTGGGCACAGAAATAGACCACTTCTCCACTGACGGCTCACCTGGATCATGCCTTAGATTCCCTTAGTACTTATCTTCCAAGGAGCTCAAAGAGTGAATAAATAGAGACAATTATCGACCTCATAATCTTAGATAGCAGCATGGATATTAGGGCAATTTATTATCATTTACTACTTTCCTTTTCGAAAGAAGAGAAAATGAATGAGTATGGAAAATAAATCAACTTCTTGGGAACCTCAGCCTAGTTAACATATTACCATTGATTAAGCAGCTACCACGTGCCAGACTGTTTGGCTATGGAGATAGCAAGGGCGATAAGTCACAATTCCTGTCTTCCAGAAGATTCCCGTCTGGTGAGAGTCAGAGACATAAACCAGCCACTCCACAACAGCCTTAGGAAAGCTGCCGGGCTTTGCCGAGTGAGGGTGCACCGGGAGGGGAGAGGGAGGCTTCCGTGAGGAGGGGCCAGGTGAGTGGGAGAGATGAGAAGAAGGCCACGGATAACAACATGTTCTATTTTTTATATCCCTTCTGTGTGCCAGGCCCTTCACAAATAAGTCATCTAATTCCAAGTGTGGAAACACAAGCTTAGAGAGGATTATAAGCCAAATGCCAAATTTGAACTTGGGCTTCCAAACTCCAGGGCCCAGCAAGCAGGCACTGCATTTTTAAGGCCCATCCTTCATAGTTTTTGTTCTCAACCCTGGGCAAGACCTGAGGCCTAAGGAAGCATCCTGGGGACCCAGTGCAGCCCCTTCGCCTCCATACACCTTGAATGCTGGTCTTTAAAGGTCCTTCTCCTGAGGAAGTGGGGCTGAGACTGTCTCGTGTGGTCGTGTTTTGTTGGGTGGTTGGGGTTGGGGTCCGGGGGGGGACAACCTGTTCACGCAGCCTAATGAGGAGCTTCCACCTGCCCCTTGTGTTTCTCAGCACCGACCTGCTACCAGGCCCGGCTCTGGGCTGTAGCCAGGGAGGGGATGCCTTCCAGCCTAGCCTTGGCAGGAAGAGGCCAGGAGTCATTTTAGCCATTGGTCTGCAAAAGAAGAAAAGCTTTGCTGCTGCCGCCTGCACACACCCGCGCACTCACTCCCCTTGATGCTGGAGAGCTCACGGCTGCTGCTTGCTTTTCTAGTTCTCTTCCTTCATTTTCCCTTTGCAGATTTCACTGATTTTGAATCTCTCACAGTGGAGTCCTTGGTTTCCAGAGATCTGAGAAACAGAAACTGATCACATTTTCCTAGAGGAGAGCTCAACATTCTGCTGGGGAAGTAGGAGATGTTGAGTCTGAGGTCATTTTCAGACCCCAGCTTGTTTTGTTGTATGAATTTAAGGAGATTTTAGAGTTGGGGAACAAATAAAATTCTGTCAGAGCAAAGGAGAAACATCTTTGTATATTATTGCCTTAAGCTTTCCATGCACCGTGAAGTGATTAAAATGCAACTGAAAACTCTGATAGCAAAAAGAAAAATTAATAAATACAGTATAATAAGTACATCAAGATTATTAGGGGAAAGGAAGACTCTTAGGACCAGCCATTCTGTGTCCAGATTTGAATCTGCTTGGAGTGAATCACATATCCTTGAACTACAGTTGCTGTTCTTCTCAGAAATTTGGCCTGTCTGAGTTCATGTAAGCAGAAGCCCACAGATCAAAACCACTGTCAGCCACCAGCACAGTTTTTTGATAGTTTTCCAAGGAAGTTCAATAGCACCTGGTCCTCTGGCCATTGTCACAGAGTTGTCACATCCGTAGGTCCTACCGAGATCTATGGGTCCAGTTAACTCCCAGTGAGCGGAGACTTTATTTATTTATTTATTTATTTATTTATTTATTTATTTGAGACGAAGTCTTGCCGTGTTGCCAGGCTGGATTGCAGTGGCGTGATCTCTGTTCACTGTAAGCTCCACCTCACGGTTCAAGCTATTCTCTTGCCTCAGCCTCCCAAGTAGTTGGGACTACAGGCGTGCACCGCCACGCCCAGCTAATGGCTGTATTTTTAGTAGAGACGGGATTTCACTGTGTTGGCCAAGATGGCCTCAATCTCTTGACCTCATGATCTGCCTGCCTCGGCCTCCCAAAGTGCTGGGATTTCAGGCATGAGCCACCACGCCCAGCTAAGACTTACTTTTTAGGTAGAGCTCACATCTACCTTCCTGGAAAGAGCTTGGAATGTTTAAATTAACATAAATACAACCCCAGTTTTTTTCATTACAATACCTTTTAGAGTAAGTTAAAATGAAAAGCATAATGTCTAAATTGTATAAAATTATGTTAATAGCTATAGCATTATAGCGTATGCCATCTTGACATTTTTGTAATTCCTATAGTGACTGAGGTAGTTTCACAACCCTGAAATCTAAGGCCATTTTCAGGAGCTTTGTTATTTTTTCCAAGAAACTAGAATTTAAGGTTGTCTGTTTTGCCGTCTTCTTTTTTCCCACCACGGGATTCTCTATGGCGAGCGTAGATATCACTGATTGCCAATAGGCTGTCCGACTGCTTTCAAAGCAGTGTCTGCTTCTTGCAGCTTCTCTGTACATCTGGTGCTTCACCTGGAATTCCTGCTTGCAAAAGGGAGGAATCAAGCCTTATTTAGTCTCTCTTAAGGTTTTCATCATTTGAGCTCTCACCAGTTGTTGCTTCATAATGTCAAAGTCTCAAGCTTTGGAAGGTATCCAGGGGCAAATTCAAAGGCACGCAGCATCTAGCTTGATCCTGAATCCACAAAACCAGCTGTCTTCCCATCTTAGAAACAAGTCCTGTGTAAATAGAGAATTGGAGATGTCACCCTGCCTTTTCCTTAACTGTAACCATTTTCAAAAGTGAATATTGGATATAAACTAAAGTTTATAAACACATGACTTTGCTTGTCAAAAGTGTTCTCTCTAGAAGGCTGTTTATCTGGAATAAAACGCTGCTCCCATGCTGCCAGTTTCTTTTTCAGTGTTGACTTCAGAAGCACTTTACCAACTACACTGGGAAGTCAGTCAGTACTTTACTTTTGTAGAAACCATTCTGTTGTCCCAAACTTTGTGTCTCCTTACGTCACAACTGAGTTCTGTTGCATCCCTCCCTCCTCTGCCACCTGGGGGTGTGGGAAGCAGATTTCAAGGGGAGGAAGGCTGTGAGAGTGGACAGAGGCCTGGGAGAACCTCAGTGCTATTGGGAAGCAGGCTGAGTGCCAGACCAAGCTGATAACGTGAATGTGATGGACTCTGCCATGAATGGAAATTGTACCAGAAGTTCAGTAAGGGAAGTGGAGGGCTGCTTGCTCGAAACAGAGGCACTGAGAAGAGTGTGATAAATTTATAAGCAGCCCTGGTTTAATGCTACAAGCCTGATCTGTGAGTAATATCCTGAATAATCTTTAATGAGTAAGCATTAAGTCAATAGACATTGGAAAGAACTCCAGTAACCTAATTTCCCATCCCCCACCCCACCCATGACAATTTATAGCCTCTGTGTGCTCATTTGACCCAGGAAGTGATCAACTTGTTTACCTGGCTCTGTTGGGCATAAGTTCTTAGGTCAATAGTTGATGTGGTAACCATAATTTTAAATTAATATAATGATTTCCATTTCAGTTCATAAAACCTGTCTGCATCCCAGTATGGTACATGATGGATATAATTTTCCATTTTATAGCTGGAGAAATCGAGCCAGGAAGCAGTGATGCTAGAAGGGGACACTAGTCAGGGAAGTGCTGGTGTAAATGTTTTAACAACCAGCTCTCTGAGGGAAGAAGTCCTGGTTTGTAGTGGATGCCAATTTCCATCGTGTAAATACTCCCACCTTGGCTGATTCAAGCTACCAACATGGCATCACTGAATGCAGAGTTGGGAAGAATTGCACATTTTCAGCTCTTGTGAGCTGTTTCTAGCTGGCTGCAGCATAATGGCACTAATGATTCAGTTTCTGGCTTCAGGCTCTTGGATGACCACTGAGGACCAGCTCAAACCACTTTAAATCCCAACTTAACTCTCAGACTCTGCTCAGCCTCTCACTACAGTGCCTTGAAGAGTGTTTTTCAAACTCTGAGTTGTAACCCATTAAACAGTCCTGAACTTAATTTAGGGAGCTGAATGAGCATTTTTTAAATGAAATAGAATAGAGTAAAATAAGAAGAAAGGAATAGAACAGAACAGAAAATGTCGGCGTGTACACCACATGTTTCAATGATGGATGATGGATGGATGGATGGGTGGATGGATAGGTGGATGGATGGGTGGGGTGGGTGGGTGGATGGATGGGTAGATGGGTGGATGAGTGGGGTGGGTGGGTGGATGGAAAGATGGATAGATGGATGGATGAATATGTGTCTATCGTGGGTTGGGGTCAAAAACTAAAAATATTGACTCAGAAGCAAATGTACCTCTGTTTTCTCATCTGAAAAATGGAGTTAGTGGAGTTGCCTCCTCTCTGCCTGTGATCAGGCCAGAGGGTGACCAGATCACTCTGTGATAATGCTGTGGTGCTAGCACTCTATCTAATCCACAGTTTATCCATTTGTTGGTGACAAAACTGGGCAAAGCAGACAGGTCTGGCTTTGTCTCTTTGGGAGATGGTTGAACATCGTGTTTGGACAAAGTTCCGCTTCATTGGGCACATGTTTTCTTGGCATTCAGCCACAGCCTAGAGAAGCCTCCCAGTGGCTCTCAGCCTTCCTCTGTCCACATGTGTACACATGTGCACATACACACACATGAAGTTCTGCAGTCAGAGGGATCAGCCTTCCTAGGTCTGCTATGAAATGTCATGGGGGAGAGTCCTTTGGAGCAAGGACTCTGCGTTGGAGGGAACTAGTGAACTTTTAAAAATAAGAGAGGTAATGATGAAAGCTTTCTCCATACTCTCTCCTGAGTCCCTCCTGGAAGAAGGTACAAGGCCAAGCAGTGTTTAGGAGTCATCACAGCAACCCCATGAAGCAGAGACTGTTAGCCATTTTCAGAGATGAGGACACTCACCCTAGGAAAGGCTCAGCAATGAGCCCTGTGCTCCCAACCTCACCTTCTGACCCCAGGCCAGTGCCCAGGCCAACAGCCCCTTCAGAGCCTCAGGACAGCCTGTTAGTCATCCAGGAAGTCCTTCCAAACTGATTTTCTCATCTGTGAAATGGGATGTTGTTCTACGTAAGAAGCATTTTGCTGAGAAAAGAGAAATGGCTTTAGAGTCAGAGTATCTGGGAATCTCATGCTACTTTTTACAAATCACTGCCATGAGATTGCAAGCAAATTACTTTACTATAGTTGCCTTGCCTGGACAGTGGAGATGTTGACAATTTTGCAGGTTCATTATGAAAATTAACTAAGATAACGTTATCACATCACAAATCTGGAGAGATATATATTAATATGTCAACAGTGGTTATCACTAGGTGGTGGCATTACAGGTGGTTTCACTCTTCACTTTTTTGCCCGTTTTTATTCAGTGGTGCACCTGTAAATATTTAACAAAAGAAAAACAAAAAGCCTGATTTGTAGTGTTTGCCCATTTCCTTGGTGTAAATACTTCCACCACGGCTGATTTCAAGCTACTGCCATGATGACACTAAACATGAAATTGGAAAACGACATGTATGCTTGGCTCTCACAAGCTGGTACCAGCCCACTTCAGCTCACCACTGTTTTTAACCGCACTGAATGTTTTGCTTGGGGGTAAATTAGAGAGAGCGGGAAGGAAAGAGAATTAGCAGAGTGCCAGCATTATGCCTGTCATTAGTTCTCCTCTCTCCCTGCCCTCCCTCCCTGCTTTGTCCCCCAGCCCACGTTGCTCTAATGGAACAGCACACTGCCTGTGAACACCTAGCCATGTGAAGTGGTCTTCCTGGGAGCCAGCTGCCTGTCTTTGCTCCCCATCGGCAGGGCCCTCAGGACCTGGGCAGCCTGTAGAGGAGATCCTAAGGTTGACTCACTGAGGAATAATCAAGCAGACTCCCAGGTCCTCTCACTTTCCACAAGAGACATGCTCAGAGCAGACACGTACAAGGTTGACACTGCCCTCGAGGGAAACTAGGAAAAGTCTCAATGGGAAAGGCCTGGAGGGGAACATACCTCCAGGTGGCCACAGTCTCTAAGGAGCTGAAGCTTTACCTTCTGCTCACTGACATAACAGATGTGTGTGACTGTGGGGGTGGGGGAGACAGGATGGGCTCTGCAGGTCTCTGGAGGAATACAGAAGAATGGGGCGTCGGTGGCAGCCTGGCAGGCCTCGACAGGTCACCCAGCATGTAAGACAAAGGTGCAGGGACAAATTCCCCGCACCCTCCAGTGTCTAGTCTCAGCTTCCCAGCACTCGGCAGTTTCTGGCATAAGAGTAGATGTTCAAGAAATTTTTGTTAATGCTTGGTTTGGTTTGTTGTTGTTGTTGTTGTTTTCGTTTTTAATGTCACCTTATATTCCTTCATAGCTTGACCTGTTGCAGAAAGGATGTCAGGCAGCCAAATAAATGCTTATTGAATAAATAAATAAGTTGTAGCCCTCATCAGCCCCCGGTTTTACCTGTTCCTGGATATAAAATGTGACTTTAAGTCGAAATGAGATGCAGAGTGTTAATAAAGTTTTCTAGTAATGGTATTTTTCTTTGATTTCTTCTGGCTTTTCTGTATTTTTTCAAATGTATCTTTGGAGAACTTGGATCCCTTTTGTTTTATTTTTAAAAAATGAGTATGTGTTACAAAAATAACCTGTAAATTAAAAGCAAATCAAGAGTTGTGTCAACAGTTAAGGCCCGAGAAGGGTCGTCTCCACGGCTCGAGGCTCTGAACTGAGGGTCCTGCCTGCCCACAGGGTGTTGGGCTCTTGTCTCAGCCTCTCTTCCCACAGACCTCCCACCTGCCTACCAGGCCCTGACTAATAACGCTCCCCTCCAGCAACTCCCAGAAGACAGTGTGTGCCAGTCTTAGAAGTGGCAGTAGGGAGAGATGAGGGGGATGACAGGCCACGCCCTTTAAAATACAGCTGGGCCTGTGTCCTGGTCACCCTCCATGAGGCAAGCAGCCACCTCGGGCACCTGAAACCTGGGGAGGCCACTACAGTGTGAGTCACCTGCCTCCAGACAGGCCTGGTCCACTCTTTCAGTCACAGGCTTCCTTCAGGGCAAGTGGGGGCCTCACCCCTTGCCTATGATAAACCTGCCAGTTCCATTTCCCTTGAAGCAGCAGGGCTGCTCTGGGAACGGGGCACAGAGCCTGGGGGCCTCCCTTAGGTGTTTGTTGGGTTTGAACCTTCCCCTCCTCTGGCCTAGGATGGCGGTTGGGGCAACCATCGTGTTTGAGGGGTTTCGTTAAAGACACAGGTTGAATCTAGCAGATGATGGCTTGTGGGGGTTCTCAACCAGAGGAGGTTTAATTCCTCTATCACCCCCGCCAGTGTTCATGGCTGCCCTCTGAAAGCCAGTCAGCTAAAAGGGGGCAGGGCAGAGGTGCCTGCCAGAGCCCTGTCTCCACCCGGTGGTGCACAAGATGTGACCATGGGTTTCCCGTAACTGGCCTTTTTTTGTCAGATAGATAGATAGATAGATAGACGATAGATAATTTTTTTTCTTTTCTTTTTCTTTTTGAAACAGGGTCTCACTCTGTTGCCTAGATAGATAGATAGATAGACGACAGATAGATAATTTTTTTCTTTTCTTTTTCTTTTTGAAACAGGGTCTTACTCTGTTGCGCAGGCTGGAGTGCAGTGGTATGATCATGGCTCACTGCAGCCTTGACCTCTTGGACTCAAGCAACTCTCCTACCTTAGCCCCCTGAGTAGCTGAGACTACAGGCACAAGCCACCTCACCTGGCTGATTTTTGTATATCTTTTGTAGAGATGGGGTCTTACTTTGTTTTCCAGGCTGGTCTTGATCATCCTGCCTCCCAAAGTGCTGGGATTACAGGTGTAAGCCACCACACCCAGCTGAGATATAATTCACCTACTCTACAGTTCACCATTTAAAGTGTGCAGTTCAGTGGGTTTTAGTCTGTTCTCAGAGTTATGTAACTGTCATCACTATCGATCTTAGAACATTTTCATTGACCCAAAAAGAAACTCTATACCTGTTAGCAGTCACCCTCGAATTCCTCCAGGCCCCCAACCCAAGGCAAGCACTTACCTCCTTTTTGTCTTTATAGATTTGCCTATTCTGGACATTTCATATAAATGGGGTCATTCAATATGTGACCTATTGTGTCTGCCTCTTTTCATTTAGCCTAATATTTTCTAGGTTTATCCACACTGTAGCCCAGATCAGTACTTTTTCCTTTCAGTGGATAGATAATGTTCTGTGGTATTTTGTTTATCCACTCATCAATTGGTGGGTGTTTGGGTTGTTTCCACTTTTTGGCTCTTCTGAGTAATGCTGCTGTGAACATCCATGTACATACGTGTTCACTGTCTCGGAGGTATTGCCACGTAACTGATCTTTTAACAGTATGCACCTGATCACGTCACTGCTTTGCTTAAAAATCCCCGGTACTTCTCATTGTTCTTAAAGTCAGAGTCAAAATCCTCACCTGGGCATGGAAGGTTCATGGCTTCCGGGCCTGGCCAGCCTCACCCTGCTGTTTCCCCTGTTCTTTTCCAGCCAAGAGGCGCCAAGACTCCCTCCGTGCACAGAGCCTCCTTCCTTGGCTTCAGCTTCAAACTTTCCGCCTTCCCCCTGCATGGCCCTTTGCTTCCCTAACCTCTACTCATCCTGGAGTCTCAGATGACCTGCCCGCTCCTCAGGGAAGCATTCTCCACTGCCTCACACTAGGTTAGGGCCACCTGCTGCACACTCCCAAGGGACCCCGTGCATCTCCTCCATCGCCCCTAACACAGCTGCAGGCAATGATGACTTGTGTGGTGGTTTGCCTAATGCTTCTCTCTTCTGCTCCGTTAAGCTCCAGGAGAGCAGAGAACTCATTGTTCCCCAGTTTTTCCCAGCACCTAGCACAGTGCCTGGCACATTCAGGCACTCAGTAAATATTTACTGAATGAATAATGGGTAATGATGGCAGCAAATGAGCCACTTGTTCAGTAGACTCCTTCAGCCTTAGCATGTCTCTCAAGTGATGGGGAAACCCAGGCACCGCAGAGGCCAAATGACTTCTTCTGTCCCCATCCAGACACCTCTCACTTCCCTGAGGGACCACTGCTTATGCAGGAATGGGTTTGGGGGAGTTCCCCCATCCTGAGATATATAGAGCCTCAGTGTGTGAATCCCAGCTAACATGTGGGTTCTCTCAGGACAGGGTGATTCCCATAGCATGTGACTCAGAGCAGCCCCTCGACACCACAGACTGAATCAGGAGCAGCCGCAGTCCATTTCCAGGGGAGAAATGAGGAGGGATTCTCTGAAGCACTTGCTTCTCTAAGAGGCGGGGAGTTGCCTTATGACAAACCGAGTTCCGTTTAGTAAAGATTATTGCCTTTCTGCCTGTTGTGTTTGAAAAACTGTCCTTGAAGAAATTCCAAGAGGAAACTGTACACCTTCTGAGACTTAATTGCTTTTTCAAAACACGCTTGTTTTCATTTCCCCCACAGATATGCACTTATTTGGCCATTACCCAGCACATGACGACTTCTATCTCGTAGTGTGCAGTGCTTGTAACCAGGTCGTCAAGCCACAGGTTTTCCAGTCGCACTGCGGTAAGTGGACACCTGCACCGTCGGGCACATCTGTAGCTGCCGCCCTGGGGACAGTCGCCTTCCCCTGGCCTCCCCGACAGGGTCTGGCTGTGTCTTGTCTTAGCCTGAGGCTGTGGGTAAAGTCTTCCTGGGCTGCTGCCTCTGCTTGCAGGCTGTTTTAGGAGCTGTAGTCCTGCTGAAATCCGCAGTCCTGTCAGAACAAATGAGAGAAAACCTGCAACTTGTCTCGGTCAATGGGACTAGACTGAAGCCATCTGCCCAACCTGGCGATGGCCTCTGCAGGTGACCAGGGGGAGGGGAGAGCTGCTTAAGAAGTCACTCCTGCAGCCAGACATTTTCTGCCCCTGAAATAGGGCCAGGAGAGAGTCTCCCCCAGACTTACAAAAAGGAGGGCTGGGGCCAGGCACAGCCCAGTGTGTGGGCCACTGGGGTGCTGCCCCAAGGAAATGGTGCATCAGTAAAACCTTACATTTCCAATTCACCTTTCCCAAGAATCCCCCTTGTTAAAAAAAAATCCCAGGTGGGGTTGGGAACTGCTTTCTGTCTCTAAACATCCTTGATGTAATAAATTCCTTCAGTTGGTCATCAACAAACCATGCAGCTGCCATGGACAAGACAGATAAAGTCCACGTGGCGGCCCCCCTCGGGGATGAATAAACAGCCATTTGGCCTTAGAGAGTTGTTTGAGTCCAAGAGGTCAAGTCACTTAACCTCTCTGGGTAGAAGTTTCCTTATCTATAGCAGGGAATTGGATCAGACAATTTCCAAAGCTGTAATATGCTGTGAGTCCAGCACAGTATCTCCCAATCTTTTTATTTAAGCTGTATTCCCTTTTGATGAACATAAAATCTGAATGCCCTCCTTACCATTAAGGTTTCAAAGTACATTCTATTGTGCCTAAAAAAAGTCAAAGCAATTATAATATTGAATATGCTTTTGCAAATTACACACATTTCCCCTTTCTCACCCTCCGAATTTCTGACTTTTTCCCACCTCTTCAGTTATCATTATTCTATAATAAAAGAAAGGGAGTTGAGCTTATCCAAGCTTTTTAACAGTCTCTCTATATACTAATTATCAACTGCAAACGTGTATATGTATGTGTACGATATATACATATCTACATATATATAATCTGTATCTGTGTATATACTGTAGGCATATTTTGTGTTTATAATGTGTAGAATTCAGGCTTATGGAGCACCTCTGGGAGTGAGTCCAGGACTTTCAAACCAGCACAAGGCAAAGAAAGGGCCCTAGAAAGTACTATGTGAGGAGGTTTGGTCAGAGGCCAAGTCTTCTGCCCCTCCCTGCAGCCAGCACCGTGTCCTCGGGCTACTTGCTTGATGTCTCAGGGCTTTGGTTTCCTTGTCCCTACCATGGGGAGATGACTTCTGTGGGTGCGTCCAGCTCTGACATGTTCATTCTGGCAGACTGAGCAGGAAAGGAGCAAGTCGTGTGCCTGGCACAAGTTGACCTTCTTGCTTAGTGCTCTGTACCAAATGACCCTCTCCACTGCCTGGAAGAGAGAAAGGGTTAAACCTCTCCAAAGAGAAACTGTCAGAGCCTGGTGGCGGTGCAACCAGCTGAGATGACAGGTGGAGAATCCAAAGCAGAGCCATGGCAAGAAGGTCCCACCCAGCCAGTGGTTCAGTGACCAGGCACAGAAGCTCCGTGACCAGTGCTTCTGTGTGTCTTGTGAGAACGCAGAAGCTACATCATCCTGAATATGATTTTCATTCACTCAATTCACAAGGATGTGAAGCTGTTATAGGCACGGAACAGGGGCTTGCATTCTATTGTAAGCCATCAAAACTTTCACTGGGGCTGGGTGCAATGGCTTACGCTTATAATCCGAGCACTTTAGGAGGCCAAGGCAGGAGGATCACTTGAGGCCAAGAGTTTGAGACTGGCCTGGGCAACATAGTAAGACCCCATTTCTTAAAAAAAAAAAAAAAAAAATTTAGCCAGGTGTGATGGCATACCTGTAAGTCTCAGCTACTGGAGAGGCAGAGGGGGAGAATTGCTTGAGCCCAGCAGTTCAAGGTTGCTGTGAGCTATGATTGTGCCCTTGTACTCCATCCTGGGCAACAGAGCAAGACCCTGTCTCAAGAGAAACAAACGAAAAAAACAAAACAAAACCAAAAAATTCTTCACTGAGAACTTAATTCACTGGAGTCTTTGATGGAAGGATCCTGAAAGGGACCCAAAACATGGGACCCCACTGTCCCCTGCAGAATTCTTCGCAGGGGAAAGGTCCCAGGTTGCCAAGGGAGGAGGCTCTGGGGCTTAGCAGAGCTGATACACCTGCGTCCCCCCACCCTGGGGCTCTTGGCATAAGAGCCAAGAGTCAGCTTAGGGGACAGCCTATGGCTTTGGGAGCTCTGAGCAATCCAGTAAATTAGTTTGGGGGTTTGGGGTTACTGATCTCATCCCTCAAAGCCCAGTCTCCTTAAGCTTCTTGCTGAACCAGCTGACAAGCAGCCATGGGGACATGACTACAACTCAGCAAATTGAGGCACCAAAGCCTCCCTCAGCTCTCGGTGTGTGTCCTAGTACAGATACAAACTTACACTTATCAAGACCAGGAGAGAGTGCAAAGCAGAGGCCAGAACCATTGCAGCTCTTTGTGGGGAGTACTTTTTAGCGTCCCTAAAAATTCCTGCGATAGCTTCGTGATTGTCTAAGTCAGTTCAGGCTGCTATAACAGTATTGTAGACTGGGCGGCTTATAAACAGCAGAAATGTATTTCTCGCAGTTCTGGAGGGTGGAAGTCTGAGGTCAGGATGCCAACAAGGTCAGATTCTGGCAAAGACTGTCTTCCAGGTTGCAGACACCCAACTTCTCACTGTGTCCTCACATGGTGGAAAGAGAACAAGAGTTCTCTGAGGTCTCTTATATGGGCACTAATCCCATTCATGAGGGCTCCACTCTCGTGACCTAATTATCTCCAAAGTCCCCACCTCCTTATACCATCACATTGCGGGTAGGATTTCAACATAGGAATTTGCAGGGGACACAAACATTCAGTCCATAGCAATATTCTTTTTTTTTTTTTCTCTTTCCTTGTAGGACTGGCCTTGCTATTTTCCACAAGTTAATAAGAATGCCAGTGTGCTGAGTGCCAGACACCGTGCCAAGTGCTTTCCATGTCTGTTTTTTGTTTTGTTTTGTTTTTTGGGTTTTTTTTTTTTTTTTTTTTTTTGAGTCAGACTGTCATCCAGACTGGAGTGCAGTGGTATAATCTCAGCTCACTGGAACCTCTGCCTCCCCAGTTCAAAAAATTCTCCTCAGCCTCCGGAGTAGCTGGAACTACAGGTGCCCGCCACCACACTTGGCTAATTTTTGTATTTTTAGTAAAGACAGGGTTTCGCCATGTTGGCCAGGCTGGTCTTGAACTCCTGACCTTAGGTGATCCGCCTACCTTGGCCTCCCAAAGTGCTGGGATTACAGGCATGAGCTGTCATGCCCAGCCTCCATCCCTTTGAGCATGTAATCCTTTCAACAGCCCTGTGACGTGGGTGTTAATATTATACGCATTTTGTAATTGAGGAAGCTAAGGCTTAGGAGGTCAGTGCTTTGCCTGATGTCTGGAAGCTAGGTGGGTGTTGGCCTGATTTTGGGCACAGGCCAACACCCTGTGGTTAACTGCAGAACTTTCTTTCAAATGGAATCTTATATAGACCCCAATCTATAAATATATATGGGAAGCAGAGCTGTCGAGGTTGAAATTAGGTCAGGGGTCCAAGCCCCATGGACGCAGCCTTCTCCTGACTTTTTTCACCCCTCACCTGCCAGGGTTCCACAGAACATTCTTTGAACTTTGTTGATGTAGAGGAGACAACATGGGCTTTGGAATGAGACAAAGCAATTCACGACTCCCCCACTAACCATGCGACCTTGGGAAGGTCACCTCATCCCTCTTCACCTCCATTTCTTCATCTGTAAAATGGGCACTCTGCCTGCCTCAGGGGGTTGCTGGGATGATGTGACTGATGTGAGGCTTAAGGTTCATTTTCTCCTCCCTTCTCTTCATGGCATCTTTCCCCATTGCCCCCAGCTGGATGCAGTTCTTCCTGCTGAACAGCCACAAAACTCTGTTCTCCTGTGCCACTTCCTCTCCTGCCATGCTGTCGTGTGCGCCACCTCCCGCTTCTCCCATGCCATCATCTGTGGCCTGATTCAGATTCTAGGATTCTTTCCCAAGCAGGGATATACCTTTTTAGTTCTGTGCTGTCAGTGTTCAGAAAGTGAACTCATCGTGGGTGCATGGCAGTGTTCAAGATCTTGGTATACTAGTCATTTAACTTAAATTGAAAAAAGTGTGTGTATGTGTGTATTTAGCCAGTCAGTTATGGGGACTTCAGAAATTTGTGGTTAAAGGAAAACTGTTGCTTACTCAACACTTCTGATACCAAATTGTGAGTTTTCCATACCAAGGGGATTCTCTGCAGGTACCAATTCAGTGTCCTACGATTTAATTCAGTTCCGACAATAACTACCTGTAGCTGGGGCCGGGTGCGGTGGCTTACGCCTGTAATCCCAACATTTTGGGAGGCCAAGGGAGGGAGGGTTGCTTGAGCCCAAGAGTTCAAGACCATTCTGGGGAACATGGTGAAACCATATCTCTACAAAAAATTTTGAAAATTAGCCGGGCATGTTGGCATGTGCCTGTTGTCCCAGTTACTCAGGATGCTGAGGTAGGAGAATCACTTGAGCCCAGGAGGTTGAGGTTGCAGTGAGCTATGATGGTGCCACTGCACTCTACCCTGGGTAACAGAGTGAGACCCTGTCTCAAAAAAACACGAACCAAAAAAACACTACCCAGAGTTAGCACAGACCCCACAGGTTAAAGGCTCAGTCCCACAAAACTGTATCCCCACTTCGGATGCCAATCACGAGTAATAGGTCCCCAGGTTACCCACATTTCTGTCTGACTTGGCTACAAATTAGGGGTCTCCACACCCCTCCTCATGTTCAATAATTGGCTATAACAACTCACAGAACTCAAGGAAACATTTTACTAATGTTTACTGGTTTATTTATATTATAAAGGATATAAATGAACAGTCAGAGATAATAGGGTGAGGTCTGGAAAAGTCCTAAGTGCAGGAGCGTCTGTCCCTGTGTGTAGTTGGGATTCACCACCCTCCCAGCATGTGGATGTGTGTACCCATCTGGAATCTCTTTAAACTCCATCCTTTAGGGTTTTTTGGAGGTTCCATGCATGATTGATTAAATCATTGGCCTTTGGTGATTGGCTCAATCTCCAGTTGGTCTTTCTGGTGACCAGCCCCCAGCCTGAAACTGCCTATGTACCCCAACCACCAGTCATCTCATTAGCATAAAAAGACACTCCAGAAATCCCAAGGGTCTGAGAAGCTCTTGTGTCAGGAAACTGAGGACTAAGACCAAATATAAGGAAAGGTATTCGTATCACCCCTGTCACTCAGGAAATTACAAGGGTTTTAGGAGCTCTGTGCCAGGAACTGGGGATAAAGACCAAATATATATTTCCTATTATATCACAATATCACAGTAACAGTGTGAAAAGCAGAATGTCATAGTGGAAAAGTCATGAATTTTGGAGTCAAACAGAGGCAGGTTAGAATCCTAACATTTACGAGCTGTTTGACTTTGAGCTAATTATATGACCTTCTGAGCCTTCTTTTCCTCATCTATAAAATAAGGATGGCAATTCCTGCTTTGCAGAGTTCCTGTGAAGAACACAGAAAAAGGTTGTATCATTTTCTGGCACATGGTAAGGGAATAAAGGATTGTCAATAAATTGTGGCTATTTTTTATTAAGTTGAATGTTTCTTATGAAAAATGGGAAAACCAATTCAGTCAAGTGCTTCCTGCCTTCATTTCTTGCCCTGTCTCAGAGGATGTGCACACTGAGGTCAGCCCACAGACTTTCGCCTGTGATTCATCTTTTGCTTCCCACACTCTTGGAGCAAGAAATGCCGGCCTGAATATGATTACATTTGCTAGGAATCCTGAGGGCTTGGCTTTGCAAATATTGGTTTACATTCACATTAGGCCCCTATGGCAGCTCTTTTAGAAATGCCGTTAAGCTCCAGTATCTCTCTGGGTTCCCTGCTGAGGTCCATCCAGCCTGTGCCATAGCGCCCTACAGGGGTAACATGGAGCCCCCCGCCCAGGGCTGGCGCCACAGTCCTTCTTCTTCTGATCGTGTTCCCCATGCTGGCATCCCAGATGTAGAAAGCAGGTGCAACCACTGCTGGGGAGACCCTTTGCTTGGCATGGAAGTGGAGTGCTCTGGGAGCCATGTTCTGTGTCACCCCGTTAGGGATGGCTTCCTCGGGTCTGTTTCCTAAGTCTGTACCAACAGCCTTTTAGACACTTTTTAAACTTCTACCCATGAGATCTAGGATTTCAAGAGATTAGTTTGTTTCTGAAGTCCCTTAGGTGAATGGATAAGGTTATTTAGGAATAGTTGTAGACAGGGGGAAACAGGAACAAGAAGCCTTACCTTGGGAGTCCTAGTTCCACTCAGCAGGCATCTCTGTCCTTCGTAGCTATCCATCCCAATTTGTGGCATGATGCATTGACATGGCGTGTGAGCCTAGTGGTTGAGTGTAACCTCTCTAGGATCCATTTGATAGATTAAAATTCCAGCTCTAGGCCAGATGCAGTGGCTCACATCTGTAATCCCAGCACTTTGGGAGGCCGAGACGGGCAGATCACCCTAAACTCAGGAGTTCAAGACAAGCCTAGGCAACACGGAGAAACCCTGTCTTTACCAAAAATACAAAAATATTAGCCAGGCGTAGTGTTGTGCTCCAGCTACTTGGAAGGCTGAGATGGGAGGATTGCTTGAGCCTGGGAGGTGGAGGTTGCAGTGAGCTGAGATTGTGCCACTGCACTTCAGCCTGGGCAATGGAGCAAGATCCTCCCTGTCTTAAAAATAAAAATAAAAAAAAATTCCAGCTCTACACCTTATTCCCTGCGTGACCTTGGGCAGATTACTTTGCCTCTGTGTTTCCGTTTCCGTATCAAAATGGAAATAATAGTTTATCTCAGAAAGTTTCATGTTGATTAAAGGAACTTGCATGTGGGAAGCACAGTGATACAACAAAGTTTGCTTTAAAAGAAAAAAAGTTTCACAATTATTAACTGAGGGATAAGCTACAGAGATTTATAATGAAATCTTGTCCAGTGTTTTCACTTGTGATTACTATGGAAAGGGAGATGTTTGTGACTCTTCCTCTTATCAGAGCTGTGGTGAGTCCTTATCTCAGCCCAGAGAGAATCCAGGGACAGGGCAGGGGATTATGCTCTGTGTGTGTGCACAGGCATGTATGTAAGACAAAAACAAGGAGGTGCAAGTTGCCTATACTGGAAAAAAAATTTTTATTACTTTTTAATAATTGTGTGTTTTCAGTCAATTTGGACTGTTGTAATTAAAGAAAAAAATAATAGGTAGATCCAGGTTGTAGTTTTGTAATTGGGGTGAACATTTATGGTAAGTTGTCTGATTTGCCTAAATGAAGGAAGTAGGATTTTTGGGGGGGTCCTTATCTTCTAATATAGTTACATAACTACCTACAGTAAAGCAGGGTTTCTCAGCAGGGGCGCTATGGACATTTTGGGCTGAATAATTCTTTGCTGTGGGGCTCATTCTGTGTCTTACTATAGGATGTTGAGTGGCTTCTCTGACCTCTACCTACTGCATAGCAATAGCAGCCCCCACCCTACTCCTAATCTTGACAAGCAAAACCATCTCGGGACATTGCCAATATCCCCTAGGGTGCAAAATCACCCCCAGCTGGGAACTACTGCCGTAAAATATAACATGCCCCCGTTTATTATACTGTATTTCATGCTTTTCTGTATTTAAATTTTTTATCAAAGTAAAACATGTGTTTATGCCCAGAAACGACTTCGGTGGAATCACAGCCGCATGTAGAAAGTTGACTCATTCAGCTTGCACAGAGCTAGCCATTGGAATTATTTCCCCATCACACATACATGCAAAGTGTAAAACAGGTTATCTTACAGCAGTCCATAAAATTGCAGTCCTTTCCACTTCAAAATAATTTTTTTAAAGGCAAAAGAAATAACACCTTCATGTACACAGATCCCACAGAATTTGTCCGCCACACTTGGCACTAGTCCTCTCAGCAGAAAGCCATACGGCTGCATACCCTGCCCATCAGACAGAGATAATCCTTGGATGTCACTGCTACTTAAAAAAAAAAACATGGTTTAGAACCAGAGAACCTGGTTGTCATTCAATAGACAAGAGAGGATTAGATTTTTTTTCCTCCTTCTCAGAGAGGGCTTTTTATTCCCTTTTCTGATTATATTTTTGAATGCCCTTCAAGTAGCTGTTTTTCATGTTGATGGTGATGCAGTAGAATTTAATGAACTGTGAGCTAAAGCAGAGAGGCTGGGCAGAAAAATAAATGAGTGGCAGAAACTCACCCCTGGAGCGAGGCATGGCATGTCCTGGCTGGCACCCCATCCTTCTGTGTACATCCAGATGCTGATGCTGGTTGGATACCGAGAACAGCATGTCTCAGCAGTGCTACACATGGGAGCCTAATTAATGAGGATCCAAGGTTCCCTGCAATTGTTCTTTTTATTTTGTCTATCTCCAGGTGACCTCTGGTTGAGGAAGAGACAAACCATGTGTGCCTCTGAGCCCTAGAGAGAGTTAGTCCCTCCCGATGTCAGTGCCCCCTGGGCTTCCCAGAGTGTCAAGGGCACTATCACCTGCTAATTATCCCACCAAGACTATCTTTCTGAAAGTGTTGATTGCTATTGCATGGGGCTTGGGTTTTTTGTCAACTAAGTTAGATTTGTTTGCTGACATTAAATTGTTGTTATTGTTAGTTGTCTTTTATATGACTAGATATTTTTTAACATCAGAAGTATAAAATAATTAAAGGAAATTATTCTCATTGAACATATTCTTTGTCAAGTTTGATAACATTAATTAATAAGACTTGGCAAAAGCACATGAATCTGTTCAAACTTTATTTCGTTAGTAGAATTTTTTTAGCTTTAATTTGATCAATCTTTCCCAAATCCATAATTAACTCCTGGTATTGATATCATCTTTTGAGTTCCTTATGATCAGAAACAATGTCTGCTATTGTTTTTGCTTATTTCATTTTTCCACCATCCCTAGTAAAGTGCAGTTACACTATAGATGCTAAGGAAATCCTTATGATGGACCCTAGGAAAATCTCAAAGGAAAGAAATGACAGAATGACTGATTAACGAAGGATTATCCCATAAATCAAGCATTGCAACCAAGAGAATCTACGACTAAATAGGACTATGGTTTGCTTCACTTCAAGTTTTTATATTTTGAACTTGCTACTGCTCAAATTAAAGTTAATGCTGGGTCCAGAACATAGCAGGTTGACCTGGTCCCACTTTTCACTCCCCTAATTCAGGATAAAAATAACAGCAATAAAGCTAAAACACTTACTGAGCACTTACTATGTGCTAAACATTTTAATGTGTTATTTAATCATGCCATCACCCTAAGGTGATATCTGGTTGTATTATCTTTATCTCACACTCAAGGAAAGGGAGACCTGGAGGACTTAAGAAATTTGTTCAAGATCAGGCTGATGTAAGTGGCAGAACCAGAATTCCAATGTCTGACTCCAGAGTGCCTTAACTACTACATCGGTTATATGTTTTGTGTCTCAAACTCACTGCAATACCATAACTAAACTTTAATGCAGAAAAGTCATTTCCATCCCCTGTAGGATGCTGAAAAGTAAATAACAGGTGCTTGGGGCAGGTGAGCTTCATTACCCTTTCTCATTTTAATCCACACCACTGATCTTCTCTGCTTATTGGCATAGGCAGAGAACTTGAACACAATTTTGAGGTAAGGGAGAAGGAGGAATAAATTGGTAATAGGGAATGTGTTTAGAGCCTTAACCACAGCATTTGAAATAGACCTTTAAATAAATGAAAGCAAAAAGAAGGAAGCTTGTAGAAGAGATGGAGTGGTTAGCACATATGTTCTCCTAAAAATTCTACCTGTAGTTTCTTGTTTATCCCCAACAAATGAGCTGATCCATGAGACTCACAAAGAGTACATAAATTTCCTCCATATTCAATGAAATTCTCTTTTTTCATGTTTCTGTGAATCGAGTAGAAATGTTGCAAATAAGCACACAGCAGATATAATGGTTCAGCTCAAATTTAGAAATAAATTAATAGGATCTTCATAACTTTAGGATTATTTAGTTCTTTTTTTTTTTTTTTCCTGAGATAGGGTCTTCCTCTGTCACCCAAGCTGGAGTGCAGTGGCATCATCACTGCCCACCACAACCTCAACCTCCCAGGCTCAGGTGATCCTCCCACCTTAGCCTCCCGAGTAGCTGGGACCACAGGCATATGCTACCATGTCTGGCTAATTTTTTTTTTTATTTTTTGTGGAGATGCGGGTTTCACCATGTTGCCCAGGCTGGTCTCAAACTCCTGGGCTCAAGCGATCCTCCCACCTCAGCCTCCCAAAGTTCTGGGACTACAGGTATGAGCCACCACATCCAGCCAGAATTCACTTTTAATTGAAACAATCTTCTACTTATTATCTCATCAAAGCCTATTTCTTGAAGGCTGAGTGTCTTGGATTACATTCTCCAGAATCACATGGTTTCAATTCATTCATTGATTTGAAAAATATTTGTTGAGCACCTGCTATATGCCAGGCACTGTTCTAATGCTGCAGATGCAGTGGTGAACAAGACAGATAAGGGCCTGGTTTTCTTGAGGCTTATGTTCTGGTAGGTTAAATAACATAAACAAATACACGATCAAGCCATGTGAAAAGCTGTCACAAGAGTGTCCCAGCAGAGAACACAGAAGAGTAAAAACAAACAAGGCATGTTTGAGGGCTTCAGAGTAGTAGACAAGGACCAGAATGTCAGAGTCATGTAGAACAGAGTCTGAAGGTTGGGTTTTATTCTGGGTGTGGTGCTAAGACACTGGAGGGTATTGAGTGAGGGAAAGGCATAATCTGGTTTCTGTTTTCTGAAGCTCACTCTGGCTGCAGTGAAGCCCAGGAGACCCGGAAGAGGCTAATGCACAGCTAGCGGTAACAGATCATCGTGGTAGCCGTGGAGATGGAGAGAAAAGGATAAACTCGAGATCTATTTTGGAAATGTAGCTGACAGAATTTGCTGACAGATTGGATTGGATTAGATTGGAAAGGGAAGAGTCAACATTTATTTAGAGTTAGGTTGAAGGAGAATGGCCAGTGACTTGGCAGAAAAAGCAGCAGAGAATGACTACACGGAAGCCAAAAGAAGAAAGCTTTTCATAGATCATGTCAAATGTCAAGAGGTTGAGTAAGACACGAAAGAGAAGAGGTCGCTAAGTTAGCGACCTGAGGGTTGTTGACCTTGACAATAGCCAATTGACAACAGGTGATTTTATTTGTGTCTTGAGATTTTTTTCCAAGGACAGATGACTTCATTTTTGCTTCACCAACAGGCACCATTTTTAGGCTGGCAGTACCCTCAGTGTTTTATTGGCATGTATGCTGAGCTCAGCTGCCACCCAACTCAACCGTCAGTTGGCTCCTTTGCCCTCTGCATCTCTGTGACCTATAGCACTGATTACTGTGCAGAATAGTCACTGTGAACACTAGACAGTGAGTTCCTGAGGGCTAGGACTGTGCCTTGTGCATCCCTGAGTCCCACCAGGGAGCCCTTTTCCTGGCTTCTAGTAGACACTCAGAAGTGTCTGGGATAGGCCAAGGTGGGTAGATCACCTGAGGTCAAGAGTTCCAGCCCAGCCTGGCCAACACGGTAAAACCCCGTCTCTACTAAAAATACAAAAATTATCCAGGCATGGTGGCACGTGCCTATAATCCCAGCTACTCAGGAGGCTGAGGCACGAGAATCGCTTGAACCTGGCAGGCAGAGATTACAGTGAGCCAAGATTGTGCCACTGCATTCCAGCCTAGGTGACAGAGCAGGATTGTGTCTCAAAAAAAAAAAGTGTCTGGGATAAACAAGTGGATAAACAGGCAGAAGGAAGCACTCCTCCAATCCCAAATTCAAGTGCTCTTGGCACCTTTTGCTTCGCCAACATTAGCATATACGGTGGCTGGTGCAAAATGCTTATGTACTTATCCACCCCTCCCCACCTCACACTCTCAAGGAACCAGGACCCCTGTCAGGCTCACCATTCAATTCCCTGAATCCACACAAGGAGTGCTGGATCTCAAAAATTGATGCCCAATATACTGTTTTTTGTTTGTTTGTTTGTTTGTTTTGGGGGGGGTTGTTTTTTGTTTTTTGTTTTCTTAAAAAAAAAAAAAAAGAATCTTGGAAGAAAGAAGGAAGGAAGCCAGCAAGGAAGGGAAATTGGCTCACCAGTTGTGAATAAGCCAAATTCCACATGTAAGCGAGTACAATCATTTAGAAGACATGGCTGCTTGAAAGATAATGACCAACTCTTGTTGAGACGCAGTTGGAAAGACTGATGCGGGGAAACATCCTTCCTCTGTGAGCAGTGGGGAGGCCATGGCTTTGATCCCTGACCACAGCTGATTGCTGGAGGGCTCTCGCTGTAACGTGACCCCTGGCTTCTGACTCATCACTGGTGTGTCCTCGCCAATACAGGCTGCTCCATTCCATTCCTCAGAGCTGTATCCACTGAGGAGAATTCGGGTAACAGTCATTGCTTTATTTAAATCTGAGTAAAGAATGTTAGCAGCGCTGATTCAAAAGGTCATCTCAGAATTCTCCCTATTCTGAGCCATAAGCAGAGAAGCATCTCCCGAACAGTGCTTTCTCTGGAACAGTGAGCCCATACGAAGAACAAGGGTTTGGGTGGATGCATACCCTTGGGAAACTTTGCCAGACTCCCCCTCCCAGAGCCTCATAGCAGCCATTAGCACATTAAAGCACCAAGAGGTCTTGGAGTCAAAAACAAAAATGCATCTATTTCACATTGGAGTCACATCGCCCTCATCCAAATTCAGCCACATGCAATGGGCAACAAGAACAACAAAAAATGCGTTTTTCCTAAGAACATGGCCCTAGATACTAGCTCACCCTTTCGTCTGGTGTCTGATCAAAGAAACAAGAATGTTTCCCAACCCTGGAGGAGAAACTGGCCATGGGAAGGGCCCACTGTCCCACATACTACGTGTACTGTACTTTCAAGAGGAGTTTTGGTCATACAGGATTTTCGCCTCCCACCCTGACACTAGAACCCGATCCCATTTAAGCTGCAGCATTCTGCTGTCAATTTTCTTTAGGGAAGCCCTCGGAGTATTCTCAAGGAGCTGATTCTTGTCTTCATCTGGGATCACGGAGAGTTACTGACTCCTTCCTGGAGTGTCACATGCTAGAAACCTGTGTGCAGGCTTGCCCCCAGATGCTACAAATCTCTAAAGATACTTCCAAGCTATATCTTTTCTAAACCCGAAGTGCTTCTTCCCATGATGTGTAGAGCTACTATGCCAGGCTTTCTTTCTGGGTTCCCCCGCCCCAGAAAAAGGTGCTGTTAAACTGATGTTGCATCTCACAATTAATGTCATCCTAGAATCGGGGAATACCGTTAATGGTTTGGGTAGGACCTTTCCCTTGCTCCTTTGCAGGGCCAGACGCTTCTGAAAACTGGATGCAAATTTGGGAATGCTGCATAGGAGACTCATAGGAAATAGATAGGTCCGGGGGAAAACATAAATTGGAGGGCATAAAGGATGAAAGAGTCAGTAAACCATTTCACTATGATGAATCCCACTTCACCTGGAAAAAATAATCTTTTTTTTTTCCCAGAGAAAGCAACCATTGTCTTTGTTTTACCATGCTGGAACTATAGATTTCTAAGATTTGGTTTCTGTTGTTTGTTTATTAGCATCATAGATACTTTGCTTTTTTCCCCCTGAATTATTTTCTCAAATTCCGAAGCCTTCTCTAGGGGTGCATTTTCCTAAGATAACAATGGCTTAGTTTACATCGTGGCTGTGGTTTTCTGCTCATCTTTATAAGTGGCTGCCTCTACTCCATAAGTAATCTTCTTAAACAAGCACCTTCTTAAATGAGGCAACCCTCTTAACCAAAGAGCACTACCATATACTCATTAATAAGAAGGCTGCGGGGCCAGGCACGGTGGTTCACACTGTAATCCTAGCACTTTGGGAGGCTGAGTCAGGTGGATTACTTGAGGTCAGGAGTTGGAGACCAGCCTGGCCAACATGGCAAAACTCTGTCTCTACTAAAAGTACAAAAAATTGGCCAGGTGTGGTGGCGCACACCTGTAATCTCAGCTACTAGGGAGGCTGAGGCAGTAGAATCACTTGAACCTGGGAGGTGGAGGTTTCAGTGAGCCAAGATCATGCCACTGCACTCCAGCCTGAGTGACAGATGGAGACTGTCTCAAAAAAAAAAACGATTGCTGGCTCTGACTGAAACCCTAATCCTGTTACCTGCATTTGTCAGCTCTGGGCATCATCCTGATAGTGACACTAGCTCCGAAAACATGAATCAAGTTTCCCGGTGCGTTTAAGAAGGCAGGGGCTAGATGGTAGCCCTTTGAAAATTTTCCTCCCACTTTCTTGGCTGAGCTGCCTTTGTCATATTCTTACAACAAACCCATGGGTCCCTAGGGTTTGGTGGTGAGGAACTTCTAGCCCTTATGGCCAACCTTTACCTTAGCTGCTCTTTGAGGTGGGTACTGGTGATGGTGGCAGTGCAGAGCCAGCCTGGGAGACAAGTGGGGTGGCCAGAGGAAGAGGGTATACCCCAGAGCTACCCACCTCTGTGGCTTGTAATGTTCATGAGCCAAGAAACCACTGGGCTTTTTGCCCTCCCCGGTGCCCCACCTGCAGGCTGAAGAACTATGGTCGTTTCGTTTATCTTTTTTTAACCGCTTCTCCCCGACCCTCACTTGTCTACACAACTTGTAGGCCTGCCATCGATGCGATTTGATCAATGTTACCATGATCCTGCGTTCCATCCTTTTTAAGTTGTTAGCGGGTTTCTCTTTCGTATTTGTTTCGTTATTCAGCCGGCACTGGAGTTGCATTGGACTGGTAGCACATCCTGGGGAGGAACCATCCATCTGGTTTTGGTTTTGATTGAGGGGATTTTTAGGGAGAAGTGCTCATTTTTCCTGAGATACCTGGGCCTATATCTTCCCCCTGTGTCTCCTGTTTAGCCTTTCCCACTCCTTTTTCAGAAGTGAAAGAGCAGATAGAAGGTCCCCTACAAACAGTTAACTATGGTGTTTTCTCGATTCCAGGATGCCATTAATTGTAAGGTATCACATCCATTAAATAGCACCTTTTCCCAGGTCCCAGGGGCACTTCAAGGACAGTCTTATCATCCGCCCAGCACTGGCAAGCAGAAAGAGATGGGTAGTGTGGCAGTGCAGGGCATGGGCCAGGGAATGTACCAAGAGCAGCTTCTAGCACGGTATGACTAGGTCATAATTAACCCACATATGTCCCTTCTTGTCTTCTGGGAATCAGGTGTTTCACTTTCCCTTTGGCTTAGAGTTTAGTTCAAAATAGAAAATAATGAAGCTACAATGGTCTGGGAGTTTCCTGCTTCTTGTGATACCCCTGATAATTGTCATGTAAATTAACTAGTCCCATAGCAACTAGGCCACACATAGGAAAAAAACCACACCACTGCCAGATGGTAATTTAGGAATGTGATTTTAGTTTTCAGATGTAAAGGATGGTGAGGGAGTGGCCTTATTATTGTTTTATTTTTGATTTCTTGTTTAATTTATGGTGGTCAGAGAACGTTAGTTGTAGGTTATCCATTTTATAATTCATGATAACTTCCTTTGTGACTAGCTAGCATGTGAACCACTTTTGTAAATGTCTCATGTGATTCAAAAATGTATATAATCTCTCTATTGTGTGCAGAGTTCCATATATTTATTGTATATTTTGTAATTCAGATCATGTATGATTAGAAAATTTATTTAATCTCTCTTTTGTATGCAGCATTCCATATATTATTTTGTTTAAATCTTATTCATTCTTGCCATTTTTTGTCTGCTTGCTCTGTAATTTCTGAGAAGGGAGTTTTAAGTCTCCTATGATAGTTGTAAGTGTGTCAGTCTCTCCTGTAACTCTGACACCTTTTGCTTTACAATTTTGAGGCTGTCCTGTTGGGTATATGTAAGCTTAATTGTGAGGTCTTTGTAGTAGTGGTGTCTTTGTGCCTATTAATGCTTTTGCCTTGGGTTCTATTTTATCTGATTAACATTGCTATTCAGTTTTCTTTGGGTCAGTATGTATTTGCCTCATTTATTTCTTTCCAATCTTTTATTTTCAACTTTTCTGTGTCATTTTGTTTTAGGTGTCTCTCTTGTAAAGCAGTATATAGCTGGCTTTTTAAAAAGTCCAATCTGGCCAGGCGCAGTGGCTGATTCCTATAATCCCAGCACTTTGGGAGGCCTAGGCAGGTGGATCACCTGACATCAGGAGTTCAAGACTGGCCTGGCCAACATAGTGAAACCCCGTCTCCATTAAAAATACAAAAATAAGCCAGGCGTGGTGGCATGTTTCTGTAATCCCAGCTACTCAGGAGGCTGAGGCAGGAGAATCGCTTGAACCCAGAAGGCAGAAGTTGCAGTGAGCAGAGATCGTGCCACTGCACTCCAGCCTGGGCGACGGAGTGAGACTCCGTCTCAAAAAAAAAAAAAAAAAGTCCAATCTGATATTGTCTTTTAATAGGTCAGTTTTATCCATTTACAATTATTATTACTTTATATGTTTGGACTTATTTCTAACTTATATTTCTGTTTACATTGCTTTTTGTTTGCTTCTTTGTTCTCCTTTTCTGCCTTCCATTAGATTAGTACAATTTTCCTTACTCTGTCCCTGTTTTTTCCCCTGCTATCTTGGTCACAATAGATTTTATTTCTAAAATCTATATGTTTAATGATTATCATTACGTTTTTAACATGCATACAGAACTTTAGTTTTTAAAGACTAATGTTATCCACGATCTCTGTCTTCTCAGATAACACAAAAACCTTTGCATACTTTACCCACTTACAGTCAACTGGTAATTACAATAAAGAATTGAAATCATGGCCCAAAACACTGGCAATGCTTCTCAGCCTGCTAATTCATAGGGGATTAGAGGCACCCTGATTAATTTATGAAGCATGAACTTTTTGCTGATTCACTGTTTTACACCCTGAGATGCTTTGGGGCGCATCTCAAGTTCGAGTGATACTTCATTCACAGCTCAAAATCTCTCTCTCAAGTTCCTAAAAGTGTTCTGAAGTAGGATTGGCCAAAGGGGAACTCAGAACCCTATGATCCACTCTACTAGGACCTATTTTCATAAATCAGATTTGTCATTTGTCATAATTTTCAGTGAGAACATCAGGGGGCTTCTCCTCCCTGCTTGACACCTGTTTCCCTGTCCTTTGATTCTCAAACTTTACTGTGCATACACATCTTCCAAAAAATCTTGTAAAAATGCAGATTCTGATTCAATTCAGTAGGTCTGTATTATTATTATTATTATTATTATTATTATTATTATTATTATTTGAGACGGAGTCTTGCTCACTGCAACCTCCACCTCCTGGGTTCAAGCAATTCTCCTGCCTCAGCCTCCTGAGTAGCTGGGATTACAGGTGCCCACCACCACACCCAGCTTATTTTTGTATTTTTGGTAGAGACAGGATGTCACCATGTTGTTCAGGCTGGTCTTGAACTCCTGACCTCGTGATCCACCTGCCTTGGCCTCCCAAAGTTCTGGGATTACAGACATGAGCCACCACGCCCAGCCCAGGTCTGTATTTTTAACATGATCCTTGGTGATGCTAGTGCTTTTGGTCCACAGACCCCACTTTGAGAAGCAAGTGCTTGGAGAATAGAATTTAGCTAGGAAATTTAAGTTTCAGCTCTAGGTTATGGTTCCTTGATACTTACAGAATAACAGATAAAGAAACTTTCTCTTTGAAGGGGTGGGGGTTCAGGATTATTTTAATTCTAAAGGTCTCCTTAAGGTCTGGCAGGGTCTCTCCATCCGTCCTTGGGCTCAGATCAGACTGGCTGAAAGTGAGTGGTCATTCAGTGCTCTGTGAAGTCCCTCCGCCTCCACCCCCAATTCCTCTGCTGTCCCTCTTGAGGTCAGTACAGCACACACTTCTAGTCTCAGGCCTGTCACTGTGTCATTTAGATGTGACTCATGTGAGTCAGTGCCCTGAAGAAAAGTCTGCCTGGGGTTAGGGGCAGGCTTCCTGATAATTTATGTTTAAGACAAGCTTTTAATAGAGATACACTCCTAAGTAGTAACCAGGAAAAAGATTCTTTCCTCTTAACGGGTATCCATTTATAGGACTCAGCTGTTGAAGCTCAAGGGTAGCATTAGGCTTAAGCTTAATCTTCTGTATACCGTAATTTACAGCGCTGAGTAAAGCATTGTATGTACAACTATTTCAGTCATTTGCCATGATAAATAGCTATTGCTCTTGGCAGAGCAGAAACGCCATCTATGCTTTCCATTTATGAATATTGAATTGTCTCAGGCAGGCTTTTGCCGTTAAGTTTTTAAAGGGGAAATCCCCAACTAATCACATCACTGCACTGGCCCAAAATGTCATCTCCCTGCTACGTGCACCAGTCAGATCTTGATCCAGGCAGCAATTCTGCAGTGCATGTGTTTCTGGTGAAGCCTGCACAAAGCACTTGTAACAATTCCGAATGCAAGTCCTGCTAAAGGCTGCAGTTTTACACCGAATGCCACGAGCTGTTAGGGAGAAGATTCAGCTGGTGGCAGAACACCACTGGCAAGGATCAGGAAAATAACTTAGAGGTGATAATCTGATGCAAGAAAAATGGAAGGGGCATAATTCTGTCGGACTCCTGATGGTGAAAAGATGATGCCACCTATTGAAACTAAGGAGACAAAAAGGTAAAAGAAAATGCCCAGGCTATAAATCCCTAGGGATCCACTCTTCAGGAACTCAGAGACACATATGCCTTCTACCAGTCTTCTCTTCAAATACTGTATTCCCTGCTGACTGGGAGGAAGCAAAGTGGATACTCAAATAGGACATCCAGGTAGAATGACCATCTTTTCCTGGGAAATCCCTTAGGCCTGAGTCAGCAGGTCACCCTACACTCAGGCTTCCAGAAATTTCCCATCTTTGCCCCCATTCCTTCCCACCAACAAACTTCCTGTGCTCGAGGGACTAAAATACTTAGGCTGGCATTCTTTAATTTGTCTCACATTTATGAGCACCCACTATGTGCCAAGCATTGCCTGAGTGGTGGGATAAGAGAGAGTCAAGCACGAACATGAGTAGAGACAGCAAACACACAAAATAGTGTGCCGTCGCTTGTTTTTGAATACCGTGAGGTAGACTGGCATGGTCATGCTTCCATGGTCACGCTTGCAAAAGCCACTTATCAGCAATGTCTCTGGAAGATGATTCCTCTGAAAACAGTTGAGAGGCTTCTCTACTCATGACTGCCTTTTGAGCTTGATCATTTGCCTATAGAAATATCTTCCATTTCTACAGCATCTTGCTGTTTCCGAAGCACTCTTGTAGCTCACTCATTTTGATTTTCGTAACAACTCAGTAAGGTACACTGGCGGATACTGGTTTCACAGATTTGGAAGCTCAAAGAAATTCAGTGATTTGCCTGAGGCCACACAAGTGATAGGGGTAGAGCTGGGACTAGAAGTCAGGATTCCTGACTCCCCATAACTGCATTTTCCATGGATAGAGACCCCACGGGGGAAAAAAGCTCACAGAGCAGCAAAAAAATGCGCCCAGTACAGGAGACAATTTACTTTTATAAAACTTCCAACATTTACAGTTTCTAATTCTAGATTTACATGCAACAAATACATCCTCTAGCTCTCTCGTATCTTCCTTACACGGGACCCAAGCTTTCTGCAATAACTATTTGAAAACCAGTTTTACAATTTTGACTCTGAAGGAAGATTACTCGTCTTCTTGTAGGTTCTAGTCTAGCCTTTCATTTCTTGGCCGGAAGATTCTATCAGAACAAAAGTTATGGTCATTTCAGCAGACGCTGGGAATAAATCCCTTCAGCATTCTGATTAGTTACAATGGGTAATAAGAGAACTGTGTAGACCAAAAACTCCAAGTACATGTTTCATGCATGTAAACCTACTCATGATGGGTTTTTGACTGAAAGCTAAGCATTGATGACCTTGCCACCAAAGCTTAGAGTTGCTTGTTAGTATTCTGAGAGCTGGAGTACAGGCATAGATACAACTTGATCCTGTTAATATCTCTTATTCCCAGGCCACAGATAAGTTTGTTGAATAGGAAGTTGAGAGAAAGCGATCTGGAGAGAGAATTTTATGCAAGTGGCTCAAGTGACCTGGCAATTTGGGAGTCCCTTGCAACCTTGCTATGACCTCCTACCTCTGTTTGCCCATCTATGGAATGGGTATGGTGGTTATATACCAAGGTTATTATTAGAAGTGATAAATTTGAAAATGCCTTGGCATGTAACTTGTGCTATAATTATACCTCACTGCCACATGGAAAATAGGCATTTTTAGCTGAAGTGTGTAATGAGGTTAGGCAGGGAACATCAGTTGGTGGCAGGAAGAGTGTTCCCAGAGACAAGAGGTGTGAGGAGAGGGGGCCAGATGCTCACTAAGGAGAACAGAGAGACCATCTATGAAGCGGCCTTGGGCATCACGATGGAATGTTCAAAACAAGCACAAAACAAATGTTTAGACATCTGGCCTGAATTTAGAAACAAATAAGGGACTTGGAGATGAGCCTCTGTCTTTTCACGCTGCAGGCTCTGCACTCCAGCCCTGAGTACCAACCGAACTCCAGAGGGGTGGACTGGAGAAGGAGGAAGGCCTGAGCAAGCCAGTGCCCACATGGGCTGCAGCCACTGGGTTTCAAGGAGCTTTCTATAGAAGAGGCAGCAGAGGGGTTCTGAAAGAGCCAGACCCCAGAGCCAAGCTATCTGGGCTTGACCTCAGCTCTGCTATTCACTGGCTATATGACCTTCAGCCAATCCTCATCTCTCTGTGCCTCAATTTCATCAGCCTCAAAATGGGGGTAATAATAGTACCTGTCTCAGAGGTTGTCAGGAGGATAAAATAAGTAAATAGGACTGCAACGTGTAGGAGAACACCAGGCATCTATCCACTTAAACACAGCGAGGCACTTCTCTGGCCTTGTGAATTTCAGCACATGGCAGAGAAGAAACACAAGCTGGACTGGCTGAGGAAAGCTCACCTCCAGAGGACTGAGTGGGTTAACCATGAATTACATAGTCATTCCCAGAGAGGACGCATGGTGGGAGAGGAGCAAGGCTTGTAGCTGGATGGATACGTGGCCTTAGCTGGACCACTGGCTGGCGAGTATAGGCGCTTATGGAGGGCTGGGTTTTGCTCAGGTGGACCCTCTTGAAACTCCCAGTGGGCCTCCCTTCTACTCCCAGGAAAGCTGGAATCTTGGGGGCTTCTGTGTCCCCAAAAGCAGATTCCAGTGGCCAGCATCTTGGAAATTTTTGTCCACTTATCTCACTTGTATCAGTCTTTTCTAGGGTCATTTACTGATACTATACTTTCTCTACTCTGGAGTCATTCCCCTGCAAAATCATTCCCCTGTTATCTGTCTGCCTCAACACGGGAAAAATCCCTGTCATCTGGAACACTTGCTTCCTGCCCGCCGTCCTGCCTCACTGCAGTGTGTGGGCAGATCTGCTCTCTGCAGCACACGTCTTCAGGACTGAATTTCAGGCTTTCAGAGCAAGCGTCTTTGAATCCACTGGTGAAAGGAGACAGCAGTCATCTGCTGGTTGATGTTTGCCAAAATGTGGCCTTAGGATGGGATGAAGTGATGGCTCCTGGCACGGAAGCTCGTTCCCCCAGGGTGTACACCCAGCCTGAACAGCTCCTTTAAAACCAGAAACAATTTGTCATCTTTTGATCCTCTTCCAGCACTATCCCTGTCACAGGTAGATAAATGAGGTGGCATATGGGTGTCCAAACGCAGGATCGTCTAATCCCAGCGGTTTCCTGTGGAGCCGTCACTTCTCGAGGGTGGAGAGCACAGTGGGGTGGTCCCTGGCTTCGGGATTGTAACCATAAGCATATTTTTTCATCGCATGTGCCATTTATATGCATGAAATGCTTTCTCAGAATCTCCCAGCTTCTGTGTCATTGATAGGTGCATTTCTCATTTCAAAATCCCGAAATGAATCATACATTTGTGAGCTCAACATCTCATGTCTGTAGTTCCACAGAATGCTACTAATCAAATCAATGTCTCAGCACAAGCCAACAGGCATCCCTGACTTAAAAACAGATGAAAGTTGAACTTTTTGTTCTAAAAAGACTTGATTATAGAAAGTCAGTGGGAAAGGTGCATACATTTCAGTTTCCTTCGAGTTGCATGCACTATAAGTGGCTTGAGAGATACATTCAGGGTTTTTTATGCAGCCCACATGGACTTTGAATTTGTTGCTTACATATACATATACATAATAAATAAAGCCACCAGGTTATGTCCAAGGATGCAATAGGCAGAAGAGGGCTCCTGATCTAGTTGCCAAAACATGGTTGACCTGTGATTCCTTTGTAAATGAAGGGTAAGCCTGTGTGGCGAATGAGCTCAGTCCCTGGGCACACCTCCTGCCTATGCCAAAGGGTTGAGTGTGTTTCTGGTCTGGCCAGACAGTTTTGATTTCTTCTGTGGCCATAGGTCACATTCTTCATCCCCACAGCTGCCAGATTAACTAGACATCCTTGGTCACAAGGGCCCAGGCTTGACTGGATCAGTTCAAGTTCATCCCAGATACAGGAAAGTCATCTATTCTGATAGTATTACAGTGAGTCCATGAGCATCTTTGAGACACCCTGAGAAAGGAGAAAATGTGGAGCATCTTCTCCAAGCAGGATCTGTTGAGCATGGATCGGATTCTCACACAGGCTACTAATGCTGGTGACCATAAGAAGTTTATAGCCAGCTCTTCATTATCTATGGTATTGAAGGAGAAATCTAGCATGAACTTTAAAATTTCAAAATAAATCCCACAGTTTAAGCTTTAGCTGGGGATTTCATACTAGAAACCTTTTAGGGGAGAGTAGTATTTCCTTTTATGTTTTCCCAATTAATCAGTAGTTTAATGAGCAGCAAAATGACCCAAGGGGGATGAGAGACAGCACAGGAGGATCATTTGCCTGGGGTTAAGAGATGAGTCTGGGTTCCTATTTCTGCCTCTTTCAGACTCTGTTCATCTGCAGACTGTATGTGTTTGCTACATCTGCTTTTTAGGATCAGCATCTACTTTGTAGGATCAGGGAAGGATCAAATGAGCTAATGAATATAGAGATATCCCAAGCCCAGCACACAATACAAATGAACTGTTATGGCTTGTTTAGAGGTTGTTTTTGTTTGTTTGTTTGTTTGTTTTTCTGACCCAGGCTGGAGTGCAGTGGCGCCACCTCTGCTCACTGCAACATCCACCTCCTGAGTTTAAGCAATTCTCCTGCCTCAGCCTCCTGAGTAGCTGGGATTACAGGCATGCACCACCATGCCTAGCTAATTTTTGTATTTTTAGTAGAGACGGGGTTTCACCATGTTGGCCAGGCTGGTCTCGAACTCCTGACCTCAAGTGATCACCTGCCGCAGCCTCCCAAAGTGCTGGGATTACAGGTGTGAGCCACCACGCCTGGCCTAGACTTATTTTAAGAGAAAGTGGCAAGAACTCCTACTTCAAGGAAGATGGTAACACTGAATAGTTTGTTCATTAAGACAGACAGATGCCTAAGTGAATCTTTGAAATAATCCTGCATTTCATTCATGGTGGAATCTCATAATCTTTTTTTTTTTTTTAAAGTCTAAAAGCCTGAGCCAGCTGTACATGATATATTAAACCCACACATTTACTTACTTTAGAAAGGTTACTATTTTGAGAGTATGATCGTTCCTGGAAAAAAAAATTTTGATGTGCCTCCTGTCCATTGAAAAGTTACATATAAAGAATAATTTCCATTCCTTGGATTATGTCTTCAGATTCCTGCATTCTTTTCAAGCTTTGTAATAAAGCAAGGGAAGAGAGTATTGTGAACTCCTTGAGGAAGACATTCCCTATCATTCCTCCACATTGCCCCAGAGTTCACCACGACTGACAAATAGTGGGTATTCAATCAATAGCTTATGACTGAATGAATGATTTAGATGTTTAGTCCTTTAAGTCAGTGATACACAACTTGTAGTCATGTGTCAGAATCCCCTGGAGAGCTTGTTAAAGTCAATTGTGGCTCCCCTATCCCAAGTTTCTGATTCAGTAGATCTGGGTTGGGGCCCCAGAATGTGCATTTCTAACAGGTCCCCAGATGACGCAGATGCTGTTGGCCCTGGGACTATACTTTGAGAACCACTGCTTTGGGGTCCACTCCACTGCTTAGGTCCATTGTGTGTTTTTTTTAATCTTTGCCAAGCCTTCTAGAAAATTGACATCTATCTCTGTCTGACTTTGCTCCATTAAACTGAGATTGATTTTGTAAAAATTACTAGGATTTGACCAGATGGAAAAGCTACCTGGATTTTTTTGCTTTTAGTTAAAAACTACGGCCAGGCACCATGGCTCATGCCTGTAATCTCAGCAATTTGGAAGGCCGAGGTGGGTGGATCACCTGAGGTCAGGAGTTCAAGACCAGCCTGGCCCCATCTCTACTAAAAATATAAAAATTAGCTGGGCATGGTGGCGGGCACCTGTAATCCCAGCTCCTCAGGAGGCCAGGGCAGGAGAATCACTTGAACCCGAGAGGTGGAGGTTGCAGTGAACCGAGAATGCACCAATGCATTCCAGCCTAGGCGACAGAGCAAGACCCCATCTCAAAAAAAGCAAACAAACAACAATAAAAAAAACACTGCATTTTGCCCCATGTATAATTATGAAGGAAGTGACTATCAGATTGCCACCTCCTGCATGGGTGTCTATGCTAGCAGGACACAGCTGGTTGGGGTGAAGTATAGTGGCCCGCCTTGCAGCATTTAAGCCAGATTGCGTCTTCATCCGGTTTTGGAATTCCCACCTAGTGTCAAATGCACTTAACGGCAAAGCTGAAATGAGACATGACCTTTTGCAGAAATTGCAGATGAGCAAAAAGGGCACAGGAGATGAGCATATGATACAAAGGGGAACATGATGTTTGCAAAGTCTTCTCATGCTGGCTGTGGGCCTGGCTGAAGTTATTATGCCCCCAGGTTTAAAGACAAGAGGCAGCCTCATGGCCTGAGGAAGACTGCCCTCTGCAAAAAAAGTCATTCTCCTAATGCCAGATGTCACTCTGGATGGCAGGCAAGAGTGGAACTGCAAACCCAGGTCTTGGGGAGCTCCTCCCTCCTCCATTCCCCCTTCTTGGGAAAGAGTCCTTGAGACTGTGAGGACTGAGTGGACACAGAGGGATGGGTCAGTGGAGGGAGCAACAGGGATACCAGACATCCTCAAGACAGAAGAGATGAAAATAGAACCTAAGAAGGGAATTGAAGGGGAAAAGAAGACGAGAGCCTTACCCTAAAGTAGAAGAATGTGTTAGTAACCTGTTGCCGCATAACAAATAACTCCAATGTTAGCAGCTTAGAACAATAAATCTGTGTTGTCTTGCACAGTTTCTGTGGGCCAGGGATCTGGGAGTGGCTCAGCTGTGTGGTGCTTCTCAGAGTCTCTCATGAGGCTGCAGTCCAGCTTTCATCTGAAGGCTTAACTGGAGTTGGAGGGCCCACTCCTAAGATGACTCCCTCACATGGCTGTTGGCTGGAGGCCTCAGTTCCTGGTGCTCAGTACCTTAGGCCTCTCCACAGCCCTGCTCACAGCATAGCAGTTGACTTCCCTGAGAGCCAACAACCCAAGAGAGGGAGGGAGAAAGTCAAAATGCCTTTTATGGCCTAGTCTCAGAAGGGACACACTGTCACATCCACTCTATTCTGTTCATTAGAAATCAGTCTCTAAGTCCAGCTCACACACTACAGGAAGGGAATTGGGCGCCACCTTTGGAAGGGAAGAATGTCACCTCAATGAGACTCTTGCCAGGCTCAGAAAAGCACAACAATCATTGACAGGGCCTTTGGTGTAAAGATGAGGAGGGCTGCAGCCATTGGGGCCATAGGGGTGCACCTGATTGGGCTGAAGAAAGGTGGTTGCTTAGGGGAAGGGGCATTAGAAACTCTCCATGGGCTTGCAGCCTACCATCCTGTATGGGTTGTGCAGGCCCCTTCTCTCTTTCAAGCTAAGGAGTGACTTTGCTTACAAAAGCAAAGCCACCTATGAGTCCCAAGGCTCAGATTTGGTTCCAGAGAAGAGAAAGACAGGGCTGGGGGCTTAGACCCAAGCCTGTGCTGGAGAAAGAGCAGTACACAGCACTGTGCATCTCCTTCTAGGTTGTCCGCCCTGCCAGGTGCCCAGCAGGAAAAGAACAGGGATTGAAGGCAGAAGGGATGTCAAGGAGTAAAGGGAAGCTTCTGGGCTGTGATTCTCAGGAAAGGCATTGGGAGGGGGTGTTAAGCAGGAGGTGGAGAACTCCACTATTTTTTATTAAAATCCCACTTAGGATGATAGCTCAGTCCTGCCAGTAATGACAGCAGTCAGCCCTTCATGGCTACAGCTCCTGGGTTGCACAGAGTCCCCTCCATGGGGCGGATGTTTGTTTTGGCCACCCTGGCTCCATAAATGGATTCCATGTAGCAGTCTTCTTTTGAGAATGCAGAGCCATTGGGGTCATATTGTACTGCGTCTGTTCTTATCTCCCCTATCATCCCCAGGGAATAAGCTAATCAAACTTACTGATGATTTTACACTGAGAAGGAGATAGCTAATAACTTGCATGACAAGTATTAGAATACAATGTGATGTGGATAAATTGGGTCCATGTATTAAGAGCTATAAAATAAGATTCTATCAAGGCATGAATAATGGTGCCCATGAAAAGGATTAATCAAATACCCCATTAAAAAGGTATAGGAATTCTGGCCAGACAGCCGTTGTTTAATTGCACTCCTGCCCCCACCCCACCCCCATTCCATTCCCCCTGAAACTGCTTTCTACTAGGAGAAATATGGAAGAGAGTTTAGAGGAAATAATGGAAAAATTGGGACATACATTTTGATAGAACAAGATCATGAAGATGCATTTAAGCAACCAGTGTTTAATTTAGGGGGAAACATGGCAATTGGCATGAGTAATCATTTACAAATATAATTTCCAAAGGAGCCGTGTTGATACCATTCAGCAAATGCCAACAAAGCATTTACTTTCCAAAGGGAGAAAGCAAGACAACAAGAGAAATGAAGGCATCTCCAGGAGTGGACCAGAGAGCAGCCAAGCCATAGAGAAGCATCAGGTGTGAGAATGGAAAACGCAGAAGAGACGTACAACTTCTGAAAGATCTCAGAGGACTGGCATGGTCTGGAGAAGGCTTCCTGGAAGAGGAGACTCCAGCAGAGCCCTGAAGTGTGGACAAGCTTCCATTCACTGCAAATTCGTGAGCACACTCTGGTGTCAGGATCTAGTAAGAAAATGGGCTTGAGCAGAGCAGGGGGTACCTGTGGGGTTCTTCTCTTCATTTTCACCACCACAAAGCTGGTCTAAGCTACCATCAGTTCCCACCTGGACAACTGCAAAAGCCTTCCAGCTGTTCCTGCTTCCACTCTTGCTCCTCTGCAATTCATTCTGCACGCAGAAGTCAGAATCAAAATCAAAGTTCATCATGTCATTCTCTTGACTTGTGGCTTCCCATTGCTCTTAAGCTAAAAGTAAAAATCATTATCATGGCTACAAAGTCTTGTGTGGTCTGGGCCACATCCTGTGCCAGGCTCCCTTTCATTTTCTATATTCCAGTCAAGCTGGCCTTCAAAATTTCAGCACGTTGGGTCTTTCCGCCACAGGGCCCTTGCACATACATGCTTTTCCCTCTGTACATGTGATTTTCTTTCATCCTCGCTTTCCAAAGCTAACTCTGACTCATCCTTCAGACTGCATCTTAATGATTACTTCCTTCTGGAAGACTCCCCTAATTTTCACAACTAGATGAGCTCCCCCTTATATGTTGAAAACAAGTATTTCTTGTGTGAACATATATGTTTAACGTCTGCCTTCCCAACTCAGCCACAAGCTCTGTGAGGGTGGGGACTCAGTCTTTGCATCCCTCGGAGCCTAGCATAGTCTCAGTAAATACGTGATAGCTGGAGCATGACATTTCATTAGGAACAGTGAGGCTAGTTGAGAAATTATACCTCACCAGTATATAGGAGAGTACCATTAGGAATTCTTAATGGGATGAAAACCTAAATTCATGTCTAGACCCTGCCACCTGCTGGCTGTGCTGTTTTAAATAAATTGCAGATCCTCTCAGAGCCTGTTTCCTCATATATAAAATAATGGGGATCCTAACAGCCCCCTCATATGGTTGTAGCAGGAATTTAATTAAATAATATATGGAAAAGCATTTTTTTAACTGTAAAACCAGACATAAATATCCTTTGTCATTTTTCCCAGTGCATGGCACACTGGGTCATTAAACATCTATTGGATAGGTGGATGGATAGATGGATGGACAGACAGATTAACAGTTAGGGGGCCAGTATGAGTGACAAGAGGAGAACTTGGCATATGGAAAGCATGATGGAAGCCAGAAAAAGGAGAGACTTCCCAGAAGTAGGAGGAGGCTTGTTGATTCATCCACAGTGTCACATGCAGTAGAGCAGGCAGGAGAATGAGGGGGGAAAATCATTTAACCTGGGTAGAAGGAAATCACTGGTGACCTCCAGCTGATTCCTCCTCAGCCTTTTCATGTTATCTGGGCTTTCAATGACATGCCTTAATTGTAACTTAATCACTTTACTGATTTCTATCTTTGGGGGGGGGAATCAAATTGATTTGCACATACGGCAAAATTGGTAAGATTACTCCAGCTGCTGCCAGCAGGTGCTGACAAGTGAAGAACTGAATGTCAGAGAATAAGAAAATACACTAAACATTTATTTTAATAAGGCCTAGAAACCTTAGTTATTTAATAAATTGCCATGGATAATTGGTTTCAGTTTCTAGAGTTGTTTCATCTTTAACTCCCTGTGTTCCAGAAGGAATCGTGCTGGATGCGTAGACAGGGCCTTGTGGTTTGAGACCTATCTGAGCTATCACACATTTCTCTGAGCATTTTCCTGTCTCTCTGATCACACCCCACTTCCTGCCACCACTCCCAGCACCCACCTGGAATAGGTCACTCTGACACACACACACACACACACATACATTCACTATCCAAGCTGCCAGTCTTTTTATTGGCTCCTCCTCCAGCGAGGAGGTTTAAGCCTCACCTCCCTGCTGGGCCCTGATCCAGCTGGTCTGTTTGTATATGAACCTTGGGATTGAGTGGCCCGAGCTGGACCTGAGCCCAGCATTTATCATCTCAGTGCTGACTCCCACAGAAGAAGGAAGACATAATGAATAAATGAAACCCCATGACTGTTTCAACGTTCATCAACCCAGTACTCCACACCTGGCTGATAAAATTGGGTACCTGGATTAAAAAAAAAAAAAAGTAAGAATAAACTAGAAAAAAAGTCCACTAAATAATATTTTTATATAATTTAGTATATTTATTATATATTTAACATTTTCTGTGTAGTAGTTGGTGATGTGTTACATGGGTTTATGGGGAAAGGAGACAACATGCAAGAAAACTTTAAAATGGTTCAGAGAAAGGATTTGAAGCCTTACCACCCCCTGCCACCCCACGGACCCCCTTCAGCAGGGATGGCTCAAGATGTAAAGCAGAATTGTGCCTGTCTCCATTCGCTTCCCCGTACCTCCCAAATCAAGGGCCTTTTTTACTGTCCTATGTTCAGATGTTGAGTGTCATCAGCAGAGTGGTTTCCTATGAACTGATACACATCGTTTGCTAAGAAGGAAGGCTAAGGCCCTAGTCTATCTACAGATGGCACAGTCCTGAGAAGAACCAGCACATTCTACCCTGGGCAGTATAGGGAGGTACAGAGTAAAGACTTCACACACCCACCTGCATTCTGTGGTAGACCCTCGTGGAAAAACTGGGTGGTGGCCAGGGAGGCCTAGGCACAGGCAGGGAAGGGCCCCCTTTCAGAGTGGCATGGCAGGGGGCCACAGAGCTGGAAGCTGTCACCACTGATCTGTCCTCCACTGGGCTACCAAAGGAGCAAACCCCAAAGCTCTTGAGTCCTTCCAATGTCGAGAAACGTGAGGCTAAAATCTCCTGCTTCACACTGAAGAGTGTGATGGTTCAGAGCCGGGCTGGGAGCAAGATTCACTGCTCAGCCAGCCTTGTCTAGCTCCTGCTCTGACTGAGTGTAAATCTTCTCATGTGTGGAAAATGGGTATAATCATGCTTCTCAGAGAGGTGGTATGAGGATTAATCACCGTTATGGATGTAACATACTTAGACTGAGCCCAGCCCAGGAGGAGAAGTGAGCTGATGGAAGCATAGAAGGCCCTGATAGGTTTATTCCTCTTGCAAAGTTCTGCTTCCCCTTCACATATCACTGCTGGGAGCCAGCCCAGCCTGCCCACCAGGAATTTCATTCCACCATAGCCCTTAGAGGCCGAGGTGGGAAACCTCAAGAAGAGAGCAGTCCATGAGGGGTTTTGGAGTAGGGACTCGGAAGAGAGACAAGGATGGAAAAAAGGCTTAGGGAAAAACTGTGGAATTCCTAGTGATCCAGAGAGGGCCTGGAAGAAGAGCACCAGCCAGCTGGGAAGACAAGTACTTAGCCTTGAAACAGCAACTGTGTCCCAGGGCCCAGGCAGGGTGAATTCCAAGGAGTATCAAATCTTTCAAAAAGAGCCAGGCATGGTAGCTCACGCCTGTAATCCCAGTACTTTTGGAGGCTGAGGCAGGAGGATTGCTTGATCCCAAGAGTTTGAGACCAGCCTGGGCAATATAGTGAGACCCTATTGCTACAAAAAAAATGTGAGAATGAGCCAGGCGGGGTTATGCATGCCTGTAGCCCAAGCTACTTAGGGGGCTGAGGTGGGAGGATCGCTCCTTGAGCCCAGGAGATGGAGGCTGTAGTGAGCTGTAATTGTGCCACTGCACTTCAGTCTGGGTGACAGAGCGAGACCTGTCTCAAAAAAAAAAAAAAAAAAATATATATATATATATAGAGAGAGAGAGAGAGAGAGAGACAGAGAGAGAGAGAGAGAGAAAGGTAGACTAGGATGATAACTGAAAAAAAAAAGCTTTTGAATGTCTGCCTTTTTGGTGAAAAATAATTCAAATTAATCTGGCTTTGAGAATTTAAAATGCATACATCATAATAATTGCATATACCCCAGAGCATTGTAAAATCAGAGTTGGAAATCTCTTACCATCTATACTCTAAAAGCAAGAACCTAATCTTGCAAGCAGAGTTTTAAAACTCCTGAGCCCAAGGAAGATATCAGTCTGCCTGTGAAATTTGCCTCCGTCCTTCTTGTGATTATCTTTTCCCTCCCTATCCCTATCCCCTTACCTTCTCTCTAGTGAGAGGCCTCACCAACCTGATTTTTTTTTTCAAAAATACAATCCCTAGGAAAACCAAGGAAAGAAATAAGAATAGAGAACCAGCATGTGCTCATTTAGGCCCTCGGCCTAATTTCTTTTATTCCCCTCTATGTCTTTTTGGCCCCTTTTGTGGCTGTACAACTAATGCTGTGATGGTTTTGAAGGTAGTGTTGGTAGCCTATTGGGTTTGAAGGAAGCCTTTTATCATATCCATCTTTTGGGAGCTTTTTTCCCCTCTGCAAATCAAAACAGGTATTTAATTCAGGCATATTTAATTTTAAGTGTTAAAAAAAACTCCCATCTACTAGTATAACGCTATTCATTTATTTTGTCCATCATGTAGGTGCCATAGCTCTGGAGCATATAATTTAGGGTTCTGGACTTACTGCAGGTACCTGGAGGTCATCACCGTTAAGTGAATGAGTTCTTTATTAGCCAATATTTGATCAAGCCTTGAAAATACTAATAATTATGTTCATGGGCCTGCCTGCTGAGATTAGAAAACGAAAAAATCTTAAAGCCTGCATTTCTTGCATAAGTAAATAGCCGGATTTAATCTTCCTTTCATCTGTGATTTATGTTTGTTACATTTGGTGAGCTTGGTTAGTGGTTTAGATTCCTTAGGTTTTTGCTACATCCAGGTTCCTATTATGCAATCATCTTTGATAAAAACTAATGCATACAACCCTGGACCCTAGAGTATAACATGATGCCAAATCCCTTTCCAAATGCGTTTCCTACTAAAGCAAACTATATTGAAAGGCATTAAATAGAAGCATTCCCTGGTCGCTTCCAATTGGAAATATATATATTTCTTTTTCATAAATCACATTCACGTTTTTCTCTCTGTCTCATTACCTCTATTGTGAGCACTCCCTTTGCCCACATGCTTGTGAGAAAGTGATTATGGTGGGTTGTGCCCTCCTTAAGAACATGGCTGGCAAACAGGGTTTTTTTAATAAGTGATTATTTGCATCAAAATGAGTGCATTTGGGCATATTGGCATGCATCAAGAGCAAAATCCAGACAGCGAGAAACTGCAGATTGGACAGCAAGAGTCTTCAACAGAAAAATTGTAAGGAAAAGAATGAGGGGGAAATTGGTCACTTAAAATAAGTTTAAAAGTCATGCAAAAAATGGGAGGACTGAAATGCAGCCTCTGACGATACACGCTTGGGCGATGACATCATAAATACACACAAGGACGCAAAGACTGTGGATCCAGGAGTCTGCTTACTTTTAGAGGGAGGTGGGTGGCTACAAGCAGACCAGACATATGGAGTGGGGTGCTTGGCAAAGTTCTGTGTCTCCACCTGCATGGCGGTTACCCGGATGTTGACCTTCCCATCCCTCCCAACGCAGAGCATCTCTTTCATGTGGTGTTTAGTGCCCATGCTTTATTTTACAATACAAAGCTTTTCTTTTAATGAGTCTACTCAGGGTTCACGTAACCAACAGTCTTTCGGGAATTTCACTTTAGGGATTGGGGTCTAATAATAAAATGTGTCTCACTTTTCTCACTAAGAGGGAAATTGAAATTCCAGCTGGAAATTCACCAGTAGGATTGTCTGACAGCTTGGTCAGAAATTAGAGAAAAATTTAAAAAGAGGGCCAGTGGATGGAGCTTTTCTAGGCTCTGGCTACAGAAGACTTCCCTGGTCTTTATTTTTTTCCACATTCATTTATACAGTGAATTATGTAGTTATCACTCATAGTAATGGAATAAGCCCTTGCAAACTCACCTCCTCTAAACAAAAACAAGGACCCTGATGGCAGCCATATTGCTCCCTGCCTTTCCCCCCGCTTACCTTGAGTAATGTTTAAAGGGCACAGAGATTTGCTTAAGGGAACTCATCCCTGCTGCCAGCACCCATTTCCTCTATACCTGTTGCCCCTGAAAGTGCCATTCTGAAATGACTACCCTAGTGGTGTGATTTAGGATGTCCTCTAACATCCCTCCAGCTGGGGTATCATTTCTTTAAGGTTTTTTTCCATATTAAATTCAGTTCTTCTAGAGAAGGAAACACCTTAATACGAATGAGTTAGGTGAGAGTTCCAAAAGAGGGTAAAACCATAAAGAGTATGACTCTGGAAACCGGAGATGGGGGCACAGGAAGGAAGACCCAAAAAAGAGGTTGCTGGGAGTTTTGCCTTTTCTTTTTTTCCTTGTTGGACCTGGCCTAAACTTGTTGATATTTTTCAGCTTAAATCTGGAATCCCACTAAAACACATTTATGTCTGTCCCCAGGGCTGGATGGTACTCACAGGACTTAGCGCATAGGCTTGAGTCCAGACATGTTTGGGAAGAAACAGGCCAGATTCCACTCCATGAGGGCAGGGACCTTACCTAGTTTTGCTTACCATTCAATTCTCAATTCTTGGCACAGTGCTTGGCACATAGTAGGTGCTCAGTGAACATCTGATTTAAAAAATGAACCAGTAGACTGAGTATGGTGGCTCATGCCAGTAATCCCAGAACTTTGGGAGGCCATGGGGAGAGGATTGCTTGAAGTCAGGAATTCAAGACCAGCCTGGCCAACATAGTGAGATTCTGTCTCTACAAAAAAATTTAAAATATGCTGGGTGCAGTGGCTTATGCCTATAGTGCCAGCTACTCAGCAGGCTGAGGTGGGAGGGTCACTTGAGCCCAGGAATTTGAGACTGCGATGAGCTATGGAAGGCAGCTATGCTCACCACTATACTACTAATGCTGCACGATGTAGACCATGGTGAGCTATGATCGTACCACTTTACTCCAGCCTGGGCAACAGAGTGAGACTCTGTCTCTTAAAAAAAAAAAAAAGAAAGAAAGAAAGAAAAGAAACGAACAAATAAACAAGGGACCAGACTAACAAACAGCTTGAAGCAAAAGAGATAGTGCAGAGATCTTCCAAGATGGGCAGTGAGAAAGTGTCTGTGGTCTCTCCAGGGGCTGCCGGGGATGTCCTTCCCCTCTCCTCCATTCCTGAGTGTTTTCCCATCTGAAGCCCAGGGTCGACCGCCTGTGCTCTGTGCCTGCCTATCCTCAACAGGAAGATCAACCAGTATAGAGTTCTTGAGACGTAACAGCTCTTACCACAGTCTATCCCTCTTGCACAGCACGTTTTAAGTCATAGAAGTATTTTCCCACAGATAGTCTAATTTGTGCTACACAATACTCCCATGCAGTGGGTAATTCCCACCTTACAGAGAGGAAACTGAGACCGAGAAGGATTAAAATGGCTTTTGGGGAGGCAGAGCTGTAACTAGATCTCAGAACTTTGGATCCTTATAAACCACATCCTTTCTACCGCACTGTCCCAGGCACTAATGCAGAGAGAAAGCCTCATCAGGATTCAGACCTGCCCTCAAGAAGCTGAAAATATGATTCTGAAAGAGAAAATTCCCATAAATAGTGAACATACCAATAAACATAGAGCAGCACTGCCTGATCCTTTCCCAGTTTTACTCCTCAAGGATGCTCTGAAAGATGAGTTAGCTGTTGCTTTTTCTTAGAAGGGTTCTTTCTATGTAAACTTATTTCCAGAGTGTAGAATGGGTGGTTCAGCCTGTCTTCAGCTGTCTGCTGTAATGGAGAGGAGAGGGAGAGCATAAATAATAAAAACCCAAAGTTAATCTCAAAGATCCCATTTTAGTCACCTGTGTCAATCTCACACTTCAGCAGACCTCATTAGAAATAACCACATCATAGATAGGAAAAAGAAAGCAAAATATCTAAATAAAAATCCATCTATAAACTAAATAATCTTCACTTTATACCAGTGTCGTCTATAACAGAGTTAAAACTACTAACACAGGAATGTCCGTGCTTTTGGACTGTCTTCCTCCCAGACTGTATCACGTGTATTCTCTCAATTGATGTTCTCAATTATCCTGTGCAGGAGGTAGGGCTGATATTGAGGTTTAGAAAATTTAAGTGACTTGTGCAAACCCCAATGGCCACTTAGATGCAGAGCTGCAACTTGCACCAGAGCTCTTTCCAGCCTCCAACTCTTTTCCCACTTCTACAACCGCCCCTATCTCCAATGGCTTCTCCTTCAGCCGTCCTTGAGAAAGACTCAGCAGCAGCAGCTCAGCCACCTGTGAGTCTGCAGCACTGGCTCTCACCAGCTCTGTGGCTCACATCACAGTGGTTAAGTGTTCACTGACCACTTGGCTGTGTTACAATCATTTAATTAGTCTGTGTCACAGAGGAAAAGATGCTTTATTTAGAAACCTAATAGTGAAAACTTCTGAGTCTTCAGTTCACTATGAGCTTGGTGGCATTTGGATGATCTTGGGGTCTTCCAGCTGTGCTCTTAATCCACTTTGTACCAGGAGGATAAACAAGGGAGGGCTTTGTTCAGGGTGCAGCCACTGTGTTGAGGACTACAGGAAGGTTGTAGCTGGGTTAGCTGAGACAAGACAGACAGGAGGAAGTCAGGATAATGATAAAAGCCACATTTTAGGACCTTAGGAACAATAACCAGACCTTTTTATGCTCCTCTTGCGATGAAAAAAGTGTAGAATTTATCTTCTTGGGACCTGGGTTGGGGCAGTCTCAAAGTTCACATCCATGTGTCAGTTGACAGCCAGTGCTTCTCAGCCTCAACTACATGTTTGAGCCGCCTGGGAAGCTAACACTGTATGATTCCAGTGGTAGCCAAGCATGGGCATGATGGTCAGAGGGTGGTGTGGTGGCTGTCATGCATCCTAGAACTAGGCTGAACTACATTTCCCAGAATTCCCTGTCCTGTGAGTTTCTAATTGGGATGGAGCCCAAGAGAAATTCTTGGGAGATTCCAAGGATGGAAAGGCAGCAGCACTTTGCAACACATATGTTGTCACTCATTTGCCAGCCGGGCCTGCAACTGCTCCACCTTCTGGATCCTCCTTCAGCTTCTCTGACTCCTGGGCCAGGTGTGTGCATTTAGCTGCATGCTGAAGAGCTGCAGCTTCTGCAGGACATTTGTACCATCAAGGTCAAAGGCAACAAGAAGTGACATGAGTTTCAGTCCATTTTCATGTGGTTCCAGTCAAGGCCTGTGAATTCCCAATTGTTCTCCCCGACTGCCTGTCCTGTGAACCTCACATACTCACATCAGATGCAAAAACAACCACCTTGTAGAAGCTGTTTAACCAGCTCTTACTATTGCAAAAGGTCAATCCCTGAAATAAATTCATGTAAATGCTGATAGATATGTCTATACTGTATTCATCCTTGTGTTCTGCTTCTTCCCTTGAGCCCTAATACGGGTGGTTTTCAAGATTATGGTTGTTTGAAGGATTGCTGTCTACCGAAGGAGGCCCAGTATAAGAAAGAGATTCAAGTGATTTTGACCCATGGAAAGGCAGAGCTGACGGCTCCCTGTCTCTAACCCCACATCCCCAGGGGGACACCTGACACCCTTTGAAAATCCTTGGTAGATGAGTAGTCTTCAAGTCTAGTGGTAAATGGGAGGCCCCTGAGGAGAATCTTAAAAATGCAAATTCCTGGGTTTACCTCAGATCCAGAAATCCAGATATCAAATGACCAATCTGAAAGTGAGACTTTTTTTTTCTTTCAGACAGGATCTCACTATGTTGTGGCAAGATCACAGCTCAGCAGCTTCGACTTCCTGGGCTTATTCAATCCCCCCACCTCAGCCTCCCAAGTGGCTGGAACTACAGGCATGCACCACCATGCCCAGCTAATTTTTTTGTATTTTTGGTAGAGACGGGTTTCCCCATGTTGCCCAGGCTGGTCTCGAACTCCAGAACACAAATGATTCACCCGTAAGTCATGAGCCACTACACCCCAGCCTTTCTGGGGTGCTGGGAATGTCATTTCTGATCCAGATGCTGGTTACGTGGGGATTTTGTTTGTGAATAGGCATCCAGTGGCACATGTGTGATTTGTGCCTTTTCCTATATGCATAATGCCATTGAGAGTTTTATAACACCCCCCACCTCCCTCCCATCTTCCCATCCATCCCTTCCCATGGAGTATGGAGTAATCCCATACTCCAGTGACTGGCCAAAGCTGAAAGCCGCTGGACTGCATGATTCCTTAGATACCCTTCCTGGCAAAGTAAAACACAGAGAAGAGAAATAGAAAAATGTTCCGCAATTGGGGAGCAGTTAAGTCAAGATACATTCATCATTCTAATGATATAATCCTATGCCATTATTACAGCATTGAGGGAAAAAACAACAGTGAGGCAGCCAGTCAACTTGAAGCAACGAGAGTGGGTTGCAGGAGGTATGAAAGGAGCCAGTTTGAAAATCACATTGGAACCAGATCATGGAAGGCTTTGAATGTAAACTGAGGAAAAGGAAAAGCCACTTGCCAAAGGAGTGATTGATAAAAGTAGCTTTTTTTTTTTGAGACAGAGTCTTGCTCTGTCACCAGGCTGGAGTCCAATGGCGCAATCTCGGCTCACTGCAACCTCCACCTCCCGGGTTCAAGTGATTCTCCTGCCTCAGCCTCCCAAGTAGCTGGGATTACAGGTGCCTGCCACCATGGCCAGCTAATTTTTGTATTTTTTAGTAGAGACGGAGTTTCACCATGTTGGTCAGGCTGGTCTTGAACACCTGACCTCAGGTGATCCACCCACCTCTGCCTCCCAAAGTGCTGGGATTGGTGGCTCACACCTGTAATCCCAACACTTTGAGAGGCCAAGGAGGGAGTTCAAACCAGCCTAGGCAACATAGCAAGACCTTGTCTCTACAAAACAATCAAAAATTATCCGGGTGTGGTGACACGTGCCTGTAGTCCTAGCTATTCAAGAAACTGAGGCGGGAGGATCACTTGAGCCAGGAGGTCAAGGCTGCAATGAGCTGAGATCTCATCACTGTACTCAGCCCGGGCAATAGAGTGAGATCCTGTCTCAAAAAAAGAAAAGAGCAATTATAAATCTAAGATTATATTATCCATCATCTTTAACTGCTCACAAAGTATGTTGTTTGAAACGCAAACTGTTAACAATGAGCAGGCCCTGGGGCTGCAAACAGGGACTTACCCTTCCTTGGAAGTCAAGACAGACTTTTCAACCTCAGTTCTTTTCTAAAGTGCCTGCAGTCTACACATGGTTCAAAGTGCATTTAAATGAGTGGAAAGAAAAAAGTCAATCCCAAGTTCTCCCATTTTGAAGACCTCATAGGTTCCTGTGGGGTACAGCTGTTAAAGGCGAATTAAGATTTTAGGTGTATCGTGCAGGTGCATAGTGCAGGAAGAACCTTCACAGACTAGTCCGTTTTTAGGCAATAAGTGCCCAGAATACAGCCAACAGTGATCCTCAACAGTGGGTTTGGACCTGGGGGAGAAGGAAGCAGGGGTGACAACAGACAATTGTGTTGATTTACAGTCATCTCTGAAGCTTTTTGAAATAAAGAAGTGGAGACCCTACCTGACACCTCCCAAGTCAGAAGCCCCACAAGTGATCTGGTGCTGCCCAGATGAAATCCACTAGCCTAATGCTGTCTACTACTTTCTTTAATATCCAGGGATATTAAAGATATTAATCCAGGGATATTAAGGGATATAACCTCTCGCTCTTTTTTTTTTTTTTTTTTTTTTAGACAGAGTCTCACTGTGTCGCCCAGGCTGGAGTGCAGTGGCTCAATCTCACCTCACTGCAACCTCCACCTCCTGGGTTCAAGTGATTCTTGTGTGTCCCATACAACCTCTCTTAGTGGCCCCTTTTCTCAGAGTGACAACCGTACGTACCTCCTGCCCCTATCTCCACCCCCAAATGACAACTCCGAAGACTAGAACTCTTGAGCTTTCAAAATAAATGTAGAATTAGACTTAAAATCATTGGTTAAGGACCAAAGGTATTGTCAAACTTTTTCTGAAAAGCCCACTTTCTTTCTCATTCTTGTTTGACTTGCAGTATGATGATTTTACCCTTCCTTACTCTCCTGTACTGTAACTATACCCTAAACTCTATTTTGAGGACCATCCAGAGAGAATTATTTAATCCTGCAAGGAATTTCTTCTGAAACCCAAAACACTTCCAAACATTTCTCCACCAACCCCTTGGCCTGTGCAGACAGAATCTAAACTCATATTAACATTAGTCTCAGTCTAAAATCATCAACGAGACAAATCTAATAAGGAAAACAGTAAGGTGGGGCATTCCAAAGTGAGGGGCGAATTCCTGTGCACCCAAGCTGTTCCCTTCCTTCTCCTCGTGCAGATAATTTAGAATGGTACCCAAGCATCGTCTCTCCCACTCCTCACATTCCTCCCCAGCAGAGGGCCTTTCCCCAAACATTCTGAAAGCTCTTTTCAGTTTTTTCTTACCAACATTTTTCAGGCAAGGAAAGTTTACCTTAGTGTGCCCTGCTGTCTCATGAGACCACCTGACGATCTCCTTATCTCCGGGGTAGGCCCAGCTGTAGAGACACAGGCAGCCCTGTCCACACCTGGCTCTGAGTGTTGTTTTGCTCAGCTCCCCAGAGAGTTTCAAGTGGCAGAGGTACACAATGCAAAAGCCCCAAGCCTCAGGCCTGAGGGGGAAGACTCTGGAAGCAGGAGGGTGAGCCTCAGCTTTCTAGCTCAGTCATACCTGGGCCCAGGTAACCATGGGGACACCTAGCTGTGTCACTGGCAGGAGGGTTCCTGCAACATTGGTGCTGGGTCTGCAGAGATCTCATGAGGGCATAGCGTAGGACCTGTCCATTTGTGTGGTCCAACAGGTAACATCCAATCAGATGGAACTACAGAGCCATACAGCTGGAGAGAGATCTCTAAGATGGTCAGATCTAACCTCCCCAACCCTTTATTGCAGTAGAGCAACTCGAGACCTACTGAGACCAGACAGGCAACCCAGCCAGAGTCTCACAGGTAGAGAAGAGCTGGACCACTCTCCTAGGCATTCCAGGTCCAGTGTCCCACTGCTGCCCTTTCTCCCTTGTCACAAATGCAGACTAAGTCTGCTCTGAATATGTCTTCCCATAATCATTTTATTAGAGTTGGGTGTTGTGTGTGCAAAAATCATGATCAGTGTGTTTTTCCTTTGCTCTTACACCACAACAATCATCAACAGAAGACTTCTTTTTTTTTTTTTTTTTTTTTTTGAGATGGAGATTTGCTCGTTACCCAGGCTGGGGTGCAACCGCACAATCTCAGCTCACCGCCACCTCCACCTCCCAGGTTCAAGCAATTCTCCTGCCTCAGCCTCCTCAGTAGCTGGGATTACAGGCATGTGTCACCACACCTGGCTAATTTTGTATTTTTAGTAGAGACAGAGTTTCTCCATGTTGGTCAGGTTGGTCTTGAACTCCCGACCTCAGGTGATCCACCCACCTCAGCCTCCCAAAGTGCTGGGATTACAGGTGTGAGCCACCACGCCCGGCCAACAGAAGACTTCTGAGACCAAACATGTTGGAGTTTTTCCCACCACCAAGCAAGCAATCAGTTCCACAGTGGACACCAGCTGGATGTCCTTTAATTCAATTCTGACGCTATCTACCTAGACATCACATCAGATCCCATAGGGTGAGGGCTCAGTCCCCAAGACTCTGTCCCCCCTCTGTCCAACTAGTTGCAAGTCTGGGCCTCCAGAATTTCTGGCCTACTGGCTTCAAGTTGGGACTCTTACAACATCCTCTTTGGGTTCAATTAATTTGCCAGAGTGGCTCACAGAACTCAGGGAAACACATGTACTGGTTTATTATAAAGGATATCTTAAAGGATACAAATAAACTGCCAGATGAAGAGATACATAAGGCAAGGTCTGGGAGGGTCCCGAGTATAAGGATTTCTGTCCCTGTGGAGCTAGAGTGTGCCACCCTGCCCTGGAAGTGAGTTGCTCTTAATCTTTCTGTAAATATCCACATGTTCAGCTATCCAGAAGTTCTCCGAACCCTTTTGGGTTTTTATGGAGGCTTCATTATGTAGGCATGATTGATTAAACCACTAGCCATTGGTGATGTACTCAACCCTCAGCCTCTCTCCCCTCCCAGAGGTTGGGGGGTGGAGCTGAAAGTCCCAGCCCTCTAATCCTGCCTTGGTCTTTCTGGTGAACAGCCCCCATCTTGAAGCTACCTACCTGCTGCCATCAGTCAACTCATTAGCGTGCAAAAGACATCATTTTGGTGCTTCTAAGGATTTTAAGAATTGAATGCCAAAAAATGGGTTGAAGACCAAATATATAGTTCACAATATCACAGGGGCAAATATGTTTTTCTGTTTTTAATTCATTGGACAGATAGCACATGTATCTACTACAAAATTCAAAAAATCACAGAAGGGTATACAGTGAAAAGTCTCCCTCCTACTCCTGCCCGCAGTCACCCATTCACCATCGCAGAAGGCAAGGCTGTTCCATCCTCCCAAAGATAAGCAAGTATACATGTGTATATTTTTCCTTTTTAAAATAAATGAGTGTGCATTTTATACATCATTCTGCTCCTTGCTTTTTGACTTAATAACTCATTCATTTATTAATCTAGTAACTACAGTACTAAGGAGATCCTATTATGTGCCAAGCAGTGGCTGGGATTCACAGAGAACCACATGGATTCCCTGTGTCTAGAAACTTCCTGGGGGATATAATAGTAAACAAAGAAGTGTATGATGTCAGGTGAAGGAAAGTCAGTGCAGGAAGGGCAGAGTGCTCTTTTGCACAAGGTAATCAGGGAGTGCAGTCAGCGAGAGTCTTGTAGATACTTGGCCAAAGGACTCTAGGCAGAGAGGGCACCAGGGGAGAGACGCTGAAGCTGGGGGCATGCCAGGCTCTCATGCCTCTGGAACAACACAGGGATGAGATGCCTGAAGTGTCAAGGAGTGAAGAATGTGAGAAAAGAGATTGACTGCTCAGGGAGGGATCCAGTCAGGTAAATCCTTCTAAGGATGCAGATTTTATTCTAAGTGACGCAGAAGCCTTTGGATAGTTCTGAGCCAGAGAGAGACATGCTCACTGCGGTTGTTGGGTGAGCAATAGTGTAGACACAGGAAGGGTGGGAACAGGACACTGTCACAAGGTGCTTGTAAAAGTCCAGCTGAGCAGTCCTGGTGGCCTGGATCAGCCTGGTGGTGGCAGCACTGAGGAAAAGCCAGATTCTGAATATGTTTGGAAAATAGAGCCCACGTGATTTGCTAGGATGTGGAGTGTGAGAGAACAACGGGAGATTAGATGAGCCTGAGGTTTTGGCCTGAACCACTGGGGGAATGGTCCACTGAACCTGAGACAGAGAAAAGCAGGAGAAGGGAGAAATCTAACCTTTGTTTTGGGACATGTTATGTTAGAGGTGCTGAGTCAATGTTCAAGAACTGGCAGTTGGATATAGGAGTGTGGACCTCAGGCAGAGGTCAGGGTTGGAGAGACAAATTTGAGGCCCATTCACACATAGGTGTTACCTAGAGCCCTGGGAACAGATGGGATTAGAGCAGCTTCCTGACATTTTTCACATCATGGCTCCACCCTGGGTAAACAGAGAGAAAGACTGGGACTCCAGGGCCTCCTGCCCCTCCCAACAGGCCCAGCATCGTCCCAAAGGCCAAGGGGATCAGTTGCACCTGCTACTCCTTTGCAGCTTCTTGCATTGCGTGGCCATGCAGTGTGAAGTAGGGGAAAGAGCCCCTAGAACACAGGGCAGCTCGGGAACTGGTCAGCTGGGTGACAACAGCCATGGACCCCTCTCAGCCTGGTTGCAGCACCCAGAAGTTTCAAATTTTGTGGTCTCTCAGGACCCTTCCTTCCAGCTGTAATGTTATTTGCCTGTAAGTCAAGTGGTATGAGGCGTACAAAAGGAATTCCCGTAAATGGCCCACATGAAAAAATACATTACAAGGATGTTAAAAGGGAAAGAGGAAAGAGTGTAATCAACTGTGGAGTGCTTCTCTGGGGAGAGGAAGTTAATTTCAAACTTACTGAAAAGTTGCAAAAACTGTCCACCTCCTCCCCTATATATATATCTATCTATACAGATTGGTTTTTTAATATATATTTATATTTTTAATTTTTTCCTGACCCATTTGAGAGTAAGTTGCAAAACTGTATCCCTTCACCCCTTAATATTTCAACATGTATTTTCTAAAAACAAAGATATTATCTTACATAACCAGAGTACAATTATCAGGAAACTAATGTCATTGATAAAAGCTTATTCAAATTTTGCCAGTTATCCCTTAGAGCAAAAAATAGTTGTCGGCCGGGCACAGTGGCTCACGCCTGTAATCCCAGCACTTTGGGAGGCTAAGGCAGATGGATCACCTGAGGTCAGGAGTTCAAGACCAGCCGGGCCAACATGGTGAAACCCCATCTCTACTAAAAATACAAGAATTAGCTGGGCATGGTGGTGGGCGCCTGTAATCCCAGCTACTCGGGAGGCTGAGGCAGGAGAATTGCTTGAACCCAGGAGGCTGAGGTTGTAGTGAGCTGAGATTGTGCCACTGCCCTCCAGCTTGGGTGACAGAGGGAGAATCCATCTAAAAAAAAAAAAAAGGAAAAAAAAAGTTTTAATTCTGGAGTACATATTGCATTTAGTTGCTGTGTCTCTTCAGTCTCTATGTCATTCATGGCCTTCATGTTTTTAAAGATTACATGTCTTGGATTTGGTTTACCTGGTGATTCCTTGTGGTTGGATTCAGGTTTTGCATTTGGGGGCAGAAGGCTTTTTTAAGGCGGTAAGATCTAAGTCTGGCAAGTTGGGATGAACCCAGATGGAGATCAGGGCAGTGCTGCTGACACATGGAGAACAAGCCCTTTGGGTGGGGACTGGGCAGCTCAGAAACCTGAATATTCCCCTAAAAAGAGAATATTCCCCTGGTGTGGGCACAGAGCATGTTAAATATACTCTAAGCTCTTGGGCAAGATAAGGGACTCTCTCCCTAATGGATTTAGTCTCCCAGGTTATTCTGAATTTGTCTAATAGATCATTGCTTCTGTATAGGGATGTGTTCCTTCATTTAATCCTTTGGTGACTTGAGAGGTGATGACGTTTCTGTTGTTTTACAAATGGGAAAACTGAGGCACAAGGAGCACAGCCATTTAGAAACAGAACTGGGCATTGAAGCAGACCTCAGCCTTCAAGCTCACACTGCAACGTGCTGTTTCAAACCCGTTAAAGGGTTTTCTCCGCAATCAGTCCTTGCTTTGCTTTGCTCAAAACAAGACTTAAATAAAGACGCCAGCTCCATTTTCCACTCATGTCAGTGATTGATACTTGATTAATGTTCAGGATTGCTGTCATCTAGAGCATAATTTTCGCAGATGCAAAGACCAATTTTGTTGTTACTGAGGCGGAAAGATCTATTTCCTCATAAGTTAGCAAGCAGATTTGGAGGGAAGCATGAACCACGGGGTGTCTTGCTGACTGATTCTGAAAGGAAGCTGTGCCACATTTGGCATTGTTAGCATTTATGGCTGGTGGGTCAGAAGGTCCAAGTACATGAGTATGGCCACCTCCTAGGCTGCTGCAATGCAGCTATGTAACATTCAGCATAGCCACAGACTTCTAAAGCGATCATATCTGCTTTCTCAGTGTTGCCCTGAGTGGCACAGGGAACCTTGGAGAGCTCCCTTCCTTGACTTTCCAGAGGTGACAGTGATTGTTAGAGTCCTGTAACCTGCCTCCTTACCCAACCGAGAATTCTCCTGAAGAAGACTTGCTGCTTGTCAGAAACAGTGAGCCAGCCGGCAGCCTCCCTGGGACTCTTATTCAGGTGCAGCCGAAGGAGTACTGGGTTCCAATCCAGCTTCCTGCCACACGCTGCCTAACCGCTCTCAGCTGTTGGCAATAGGAGCAATGTGCTGAGTACCTGGCCCCAGTTCTTAGCACAGATATGTAATCATTCTTGGTTTTTCTTCTTCTCCTTTATTTTCTGTCTGTTCTTTGCCTCCGTCTGGATCCCCGTACCTCTTCCCCTTCTCTGACTCCTTCAGTAAAATCAAGAGTTATTTTATACCAAAATATAAATCAATTACAGAAGCTGGGAGGCCAGATCTGACAGCTCCCACTCATCTCTGACCAGGAGAGGAAAAGACCCTTCAAATTCTAATTTGAAAAGCAATGAGCTTGACCTTCAGAGGTTGGGCTGCCCACAAAGAATCACTTCCTAATTTTGACTGGGGAGATAAGGACTGGAAGTTGGGGAGGGCATAAGCATATTGAGAGGGGGAGAGGTGAGCCGTGGGATGCTGGAAGATACTCGTCAAGGGAAGCTATAGGGATCCCTAGCCAGTGACCTGTTTTGGAGGAGGGCCCAGGCTGTGTGTATGTGTTTGGGAAGTGGGGGTAATGGCTGGCCATCTTATGTTTAAAATTAAAATAACTTCCCTGGAAGTATGAATATGGAAAATAAACAGTCTGCAAGCTTAGATAAATGGTTGTGCATGTAAAATGGATTAATAATGTCAGTGTTTGGAAAGTGCCTGCCCAGAGTAAGCCCTCAGCATGTGGTAGCCATTTTTGTAGCGTAGAAGGACAGACTCTGGAACCAAATTGCCTGCATCCCCATCCCAGCTCCAACATTTCTAGTTGTGCAGCCTTGGGAAAGTTGCTCTACTTCTGTGTGTCTCACTTGGTTTTCTCTTCTGTAAAATGAGCATAAGCATAGTACACACATAATAGTGTTGTGAAAATTGGGTGGATTCATGTACAAAAGGCAAATGCCTCGCATATATTAAGCTTGAGGTAAGGGTTATTACCTACTGTACTGATGAGAGAGTCCATATGAAAATTGCCACTGGTTATTGCTCCGACGCAGGCATATTTGAAGACACCAACAAAAAGGCTGGTAATCTTGAAATTAGATCACAAGCTTTATTTCAAGGCTAGATCTCTGCAGAAGATAAAACCAGGCATCTCAACTGTGGGTTAAGAGTCACCCGTGGCACAGAGCATGCTTACTCTTCTGAAGTTCTAGCTCTTGAAAGGAGACAGTTGGGGCTCTTTGCCTCTGTTCGTGACAATGTGTCCTTTGAACAAGGATCTGACACCACTGCATTAGTTTGCGAGGGCTACCATAACATAGTGCCACAATCTGGATATCTTAAGTGACAGAAATGTATCTCACAGTTCTGGAGGCAGGAGGTCCAAGATCAACATGTCAGCAGGATTGGTCCCTTCTGAGGGCTGCGAGAGAGAATCTGCTACCTGCCTCTCTCCTGGCTTCTGGTGGTTTGCTGGAAGGCTTGGGCAATCCTTGGCTTGTAGATGCCTCACCCCATCTCAGCTTTCATCTTCACCAGGTGCTCTCGCTGTGCATGTCACTCTCTATGTCCAGAGTTCCCTCTGTAATGACACAGTCAGATTATATTAGGGCCCACCCTCATGACCTTGTCTTCATTTGGTCATTTGCAAAGACTCTATTTCCAAATAAGGTCACGTTCACAGGTGCTAGTATTTAGGACTTCAACATCTTTTAGGGAGAGACTTAACCCATAAAACTCACAATTCCTCCACCCATGTCTGAATTGCTGACACTGCCTTCCAGCTGGCCGATCTTCCCATCCCACTCACCTTCCACACGGGCTGAAAAATCATTCTTCGACTGCATTTTCACCACGGAGGCATCGTACTGATACTTCTATCAGAAAAGAACATCAAGCTCAAATGTGTCAAAATCAAACACTATCATGTTGAAAGGCAAGCTTGTATAATGTTGTAGGGAGAGGATATGACCTGGTTATTGGGTAAAGAAAACTAAGGCTTTATTTTGTGTGAGAGACTCTCTGTTGGCCCAGTGCTCTGTCAGAAGTTCAGTGGGGGAAGGAGAGAAATGGCCATTTGAGGTCATTTGAGTTGGATTTAGATGAGCCTGATACACAAGACCCTCCCTGAGCTCTGTTCTGTCCTGAGAGGAGGCCCACAGTGCCAAAGAATTCACATCTAGAGCTGAGCCTCCACACATCCCCACTCTGCTGCTGCCCAGCCCCGTGAACTTGGACCTGCCTTTCTGGGGCTTAGGGTTCTCATTGGTCCTGAGGAAGGCTTAAGAATGGAGCGACCGCCGGGCGCGGTGGCTCATGCCTGTAATCCCAGCACTTTGGGAGGCCGAGGCGGGCAGATCACGAAGTCAGGAGATCGAGACCATCCTGGCTAACATGGTGAAACCCCATCTCTACTAAAAACACAAAAAATTAGCGAGGCATGGTGGCGGGCGCCTGTAGTCCCAGCTACTCAGGAGGCTGAGGCAGGAGAATGGCGTGAACCCAGGAGGCGGAGCTTCCAGTGAGCCAAGATCACACCACTGCACTCCAGCCTGGGCGACGGAGCGAGGCTCCATATCAAAAAAAAAAAAAAAAAAAAGAATGGAGCGACCTTTGACTGAGCAACTGCTGTGTGTATGTGACTTCCTCTTTAATCCTCTCAACAAGCCGCTAAGGTAGATTTTGCTATGCCCATTTCATCCACAAGAAACTTCAGAGAAATTAAGAGACCCCAAAGCCCACATTTCTTGTGTTACGTGACCCTGCCTCTTTAACTAACTCTTGAATCAGTGGTTTTTCCATCCCAGCTACATAGTCCATTCACTTGGACTATTAGTTAGTAGTAGTAGTTAGCGGTTTAGCATCTCTGAGAGTGGATACTGGTATTTTGTGAGTGCTTTCCAAGCGATTTTGATGTATTTCTAGTGTTGAGAACCACTGCTATAAATGCTCTGTGGATCTTCCCTGTTCTGGAAGCCCCAGTGAGTGCACATTGCCTCTATGGTCATCGCTAAACTCCTCAGCCTGGAGTCTGGAGCCTTCCACTAACCTCTTTTCTCCTTTCCAGCTTTCCCAACCAGTGTTCCTTTGTTGTAGTTTCACATGTTGTGATCAGCTGCCCCTTGGGTTCTTTATGGGTTGGACGGGTCAGCATGGTGCTGTCTGGCCTCTGCCAGGTGACACAGATTCTGGCTTTCTGGCCCTGACTTTGTTCTTGATTCAGAGATTGTCTGCACCAGTTTTTACAAATTATCTCAACCCACTAGTGTATCATGAAATCAGCAGAGTGGTACATTTGAAAATAAAAGAAGGAAACAGAGTGGATCACAGTAAGGGAAAGGTGTGGAGCTATATACACAGTATATAGTCTTCATGAAAAGTACTTATATTTCTTACAGCAGGTTCCAGTGCAGTCAAAAATGTTTGAACTGTTGAATGTTTGAATGAAATGTTTGAACCTATACCAACACATATTTATCATTGCTTTTAGAACCTGGAGCAAAATTCTCCTTCTCTAAGATCATGGAATAGTAGAGGGACAGACCTAGAGGTCATGTTGCCGACTGATCCCCAATACCAGGGCCAGGCAGCTACACAAGGATCCCTAGGGAACTTGTTAAAAATGCTGATTCCTCAGGCCCAGTGCTGGGAATTATAATTCACTTGATCCAGGAATGTGTATTTTCTGATTCTGAGTTTCATGAACCTCTGATCTAATCTACTTTCTTCATTTGATATTGAGTGACATGCCCAAGGTCACATAGCTCATTAGTGACAGTACTGGGGTTCTCCATCCCTTGCCCTCCTCCATCTTTTCACTCCACCAGTCTCTAGAGAAGAGCAAGGCAGTGGTTCTGGCCCAGACTGCAAGGTAAAATTAACTATAAAAGTTTTTGAAAATGTGGTTGCCCTGGCTAGCCCCACCCTAAACCAATTAAGCAGTCTATGGAGGTGGGCCTGAATGTCGGGCCTTCTGGGCGTGCTTCTCAAACTTTAGGGTGCATGCAACTCACCTGAGGATCTTGTTAAAATATAGGTTCTTCTTCCATGGGTCTGGGGTGGGGCATTTCTACTAGGTTGGTGCAAACGTAATTGTGGTTTTTGCCATTAAAAATGGGATTTGAACCCATTTTTAAAAATGGCAAAAAGCATGATTAATGGGCTCCCATTGATGTTGCTGCTTGTCCAGGGACCACGCTTTCTGTAGCAAGGCCTTAAGGCATGGTTCCAGGTCCCTAAAATCCTGAAGATTTCCACACCTCTGCCAGCATCTCCCTTGCCTAGCTCAGTTTGTACCTTCTGGATTTGCATTTGATCGCTCTTCAGCAGTGATTTTCCACTGTATCATTTATTAAAAGTCAGCCTCCCTAAGTATCTTGTCAGAAGGGATGGACCTTGGTTGCAAATTTTTCCCCCTTGCCCTCCCCACCTCATCCACCTGGTACTGTATTCTTCTCTACAACGTTTACTAAGCTTTGTAACAAGCTCCATGACCAACTCTGGCTTAGCGCTCTGCATCCAGCAAATAGTTAGGCACATCTAACTGGATGGGATGCAAAGGTGCACCAGACCCACAGCCTTTCTTGGAGGAGCTTATTGTCTGGTAGGTGTAGTAAGAAAAGTACAAAAGTCATTATAGCTCATGCCTGCTGAGAGGCACAGATACTGTGCAGACGGGTTGAGAGCAGGGAGCCAGATTACATGGGTTCAAATCCCAACTCAACTACTAGACAGTTGTGTAGTCTTGGAAAAATCATTGATCGTCAATTTCCCCAATTATAAAATAGGGATAAGAATAGTACATAATTCACAGGATTCTTTTACAAGTTAAATCAGTTAACGAATATCAAGTGCTGGCAAGTATATGTGACTGCTAGTATGATTTAGTTATATTGCTGGTAAGTATATGTGAGTGCTAGTATGATTTAGTTATAATGAAAGCAGTATCATGACATTTGTGCTAGACCTTGAAGTATTCATTACATTTAGATATTCAGAAGTGGAGAAAGGGCACTCCTGGTGGTGGGAGCAACATGGGCAAAGGCAGAAAGGCAGACATACAATGACATATAGAGCTAGGAGTTTAGTTTGACTGACACAGCAGTAGTGCTGAGGGGAGCAGTAGCAAATGGGCTTAGAAAGCCACTTGATGTCAGTTGGTGGAAATCCTTCAAGGCCACACGAAAGAGTTCAGCTTTGTTCTGGAAGCGACAGAGAGCCGTCCTGGAAGATCTTTTAAATCTATCTTTTCATACAAAGGTTGCCCAGTGTGATGTGGCTGTGAGTAGAGCATAATAACCACTCACCCCTTTTAGGTGGTTGTGGTTATTTTCTTCATCCCTATTCGTGTCTGCTTCATGTTGCTGGTGTGGGCTTCTCATTGTCTGAGTGAACATTCAAAGCAAGTAAGTAACCTTGGGCCAGGTCACCAAAAGGATTACATAGTACAGAATCCTCCATCTAGACATTGGAACTCATGGCCCGAGTCTCTGGGCCACTCTTTGCCATTGGAATCTTGTCACCTTCCAGCCACAAAATTCTTAAAAGATCATACTCCCCCGTTATGAGCTTTGAGCAGGAACCTGCAGCTCCCACGCTGTTGTTATTCCTCTCGCCCCTTCATTATTTTTATGTTTTGTTTTGTTTAATGAGAATTTGGGGTTAGCTGTGACATCACCCCCACCTCCAATTAATTTTATACCCAAGGCAGCACATCTTAAGACACAAGGAGGAGAGGGTGGGTGAAGAGTCCCCCTCCCCTCTAAGTCTTAACCCTATATGGTCAAATGATAGGCTAATTCTTAACACACACACACACACACACACACACACACACACACACACACGGGCGCGTTAGTAGGCAGCATGCTAGAGCTGCATGCTACTATGTGACCTAATGGCAAATTGTTTTACTTCTCTACATACCCAACTGTAGCATGAGGATTATAAGAGTATCTACTTCGTGGAATTGTCATAAGGATGACCTGAGTTTAGTACAAGTAAAGCAGTTAGGACCGTGTGCTCTGCACATGATCAGTGATCAATAAGCATTAGCTAGTATTGTTACAATGGAGGAAGTTTGAAAAGTTTATTAGAGTGAGAAAGAAAATTTAATCACCATTTGGGAAAGGCACAAAAGAATTTATCAAAGCATTGTATGTGAAAATCTATGGCAATACATTTGAAAATCTAGAGGAAATGGAGAATTTCTTGTCAAAATAAAATGTCCCCAAAGAGGTAGAACACCTGAATAGACCAATAATCATAAAATACATTAGAAATTTTATTAAAGAGATTCCCCTTTTTAAAAGTCCTCATGGTCTTATAACTGGGTACTAGCTAGTCTTCAAAAACCAGGTAGATCCTTTGTTATTCAAACTATTTCAGACCATAGCATAAGATGAAAATTTCCCCCAATTCGTTTTATGAAGCCAGCATGACCTGAATACCCAAACCTAAAAAGAACACATCTCTTCTATCTCAAAAGCTTTGAGAAAAAAAGGTTACCCTAACATAGAAAGATGGAGAAGAAAGTAAGACTCTGTGTGCACAACATGTACTTGCTTTAAAGCAGTGGGTCTCCACCTGGGCAGCACCAGCCCCCACTCCCAGAGATCCTGATTTAATTAGTCTGGGGAAGAGCTGGTCCGTAAATATGTTTTCCAGCTCTCTGGAACAATTGCTTTAGGGGAACTGGAAATTATATAAGCCCACAGGCCTGGTTTACAGCTCCAATCCGTCCCATCTCAACAGCAGTTCAAGAAGAGACTTTTCGCCCAAACTTTGGCGTGATCAGAGGTAAGAGAGCCATTCTTTGGCCATAGATGTGTCAAGTCTCCCATCAAAGTCTTAAACGTGTTCCACAAAACTGCAATTGCCATATCTTCGGAGACCAGAGACCTAGCCAGGAACAAACCACTCATATTTTCAAATTCTGAGCCAGCAATCTTGCCTGCTGCAAAAGAAGGCCAGGAAAACCTAGAGAGAGTTTTCATCACTGGAATCCAATGGGATTTTAATGACAGACCTGTCATTATCGTGCGGCAAGGTAATTAAGCACACGTGGCAAGCAGTTCACATAAATAATTAAATAGCAATGCGTGCACACAGTCAATCCATGTTTTCAGCTTCCCTGTTCTTCATGCATCCTGCATTTCCTATATTCAGCCCCAATATGGATAGGACCGTTGCCACTCGATGACTGAAGCCTCATCACTCCGTCCTGGGAAGCCCACAGAAGAGGGAGGGACTGGATCCTATTTCTTCAGTGGGTGGTGTTCCCTGACAAGGAACTCTAGAGTCCCTTTGGATCACCCATCTTCAGAACCCAAGAAAATGATTAGCTGTACTGTCTGTCTTCAGCCCCAGTTTTTAAGGGTAAATCTAGTTTCAATCCCTTGTTTCATTAAATAATACGTATAAGGCAACTTGAACAATTCTTACCATAAAACAATATCAAAAATAAATAAGTGAGTGGATTGGTGGCTTAGGTTTGATTAATATAGATTTGATTAATTAATTAATATATGATTAATTAATTATATTCCTGTGTACCCCACACCACCTCTCATCCACAGCAGGAAATCTCACTGGGTCCTCAGAGTCACTGCATCATTCAACAAAGTGAAAAGAAAAGACAAATAATGCCAAGGGTGGTGTTGAAATGGTCTAATGTCTGGTGTTTGCTTTATAATCTTCCCTAAAAACAACATTTAGGGGGTGGGAATAGATTAAACAGGATTAACGGGATATTAATTGTTGAAACTGGGTAGTAGGCATATGTGGTGTTTGTTGCACTTTTCTCTTTTTGTGTATGTTTGAAATTTTTCCATAAAATCAAAGCGTACAAGGGAGAATGTTGGGTCCAGTCTCTCTTGCCAACTGCAAGATCTCATTGCAAAGGTCTCTATACCTATCGCCAGAGCCCTCTTGAATAAGGTGTGCCTTACCATGTTAAAAAAATAATAATAATACGAAAGAGACAACATGTTAATAGGGATGAGCTTCCATTAGCACATAACTGATGGAAGGTCCTGGACCCTGAAATCACAGGGAATATCCCAAAAGAAGGACTGGAGTCTCAGTGTAGTTATGTTTCTTGTGGTCGGCAGTGTTTATACAATGCCTGGCTGAGCTAGTGCTGTATAAAAGGTATCCAGCAGATATCATCATTATTATTGTAGATGTTGTTATTGTAGCCCAGGACAAGGGGATCTAGTGGGAAAGCAGCTGAGGAAAAAAGGATTTCTTCGAGGTATTTAATTTGAAATTGTTTTAGCCCTTATAGGTGAGAATGCACAGAGGAAAAGTGTGAGTCTTTGTTCCCGTAGAATGATTTCACCAGCTCAGTCTGGCAGCCTCCACCTTTTCAGTTAATGCTGACAATGTCAGGCACTCTATCAGGAAGGGAAAGCGTAAGTGTGGAGGCTAGAAAGTTCCAGAGCTTATGGAGAGATCTGTTCATGGCTCCAGGAAGAATGTTCTAATAGGTATTCTCTCTTCGCTTGCTCCTTTACCTTCTTGCTTTGTCCCATATTTGTATTCTCTCTCACTCTCTCTCTCTCTCTATTCACTTTGATTAGAGTTTGGAAGACTTAGAATATCTTCCTTTTGAATAAGGCCTGGTCTGGTCAATGATGTTTACATGTCAACATTCAGGAATCACTTTCATTTACTCTCAAGCTCCATCATGTAAGAAACTCCAAAGCCAGCCAGGTCAATTTTTTAAAAAAACAAAAAAACAAACAAACAAAAAAACATGAAAGGAGGTTGCTAAAACTTCAGAACAGCACACAATATCCAACAGAGCCTCAGCTGGAGGGCGAGGAGGGTGGGAAGAGCTGGTGCATGCTTGAGTCAGATGTTAACCAAAGATTATTGATGGTCTACTTAATCTGCAGAGGATCACCTTGACGGGAGCTGGGCTGCCTGTCCTGATTTCTGTCCAACTGTGGAATTTCTGAGTGATGGCAGATTGGCCTCGCCAGTCGCAGCAGCTGCCCCGGGCTCTGAGGCCCACTGAGAGGCAGTCTGAGGAAAGGACTGTAGTTGGGTTTTTTTGTTTGTTTTGTGTGTTTGGGTTTTTGGTTTCGTTTTTAGCATTTACTGGCTGAGAATCCCTTATTTGTATTTAGGACTTCATGATGTGGAAAGCTTATTTTATTTCTGAATCATCTCACTGGACGTTCCCAGCATCCCTGTAAGGTGGGCTGACCAGAGGTCTCAAACCCATGTTTACAGATGAGGAAACTAATACTCAGAATTTAGTGATTTTTACAGAGCTACAACTAAATTATTAAGTTCCCTGCCATTAGGAGGGTTAACAATCCAGAAAGACAAGATGATGTGCCAAATACTATCTTAAATATGCAGGAAATTGGCTGGGGCTCAAAAGGATTGAAAGGATGGATGGATGGATGGATGGATGGATGGATGGATGGATGGATGGAAGGATGGATGGATGGATGATGGATGGATGGATGGATGGATGGGTGGGTGGACGGATGGAGGGGTGGATGGATGGGTGGAGGGGTGGATGGATGGATGGATGGGTGGACAGATGGAAGGATGGATGGATGGGTGGATGGATGATGGATGGATGGATGATGGATGGATGGAGGGGTGGGTGGGTGGATGGATGGAAGGATGGATGGAAGGATGGATGGGTGGATGGATGAATGGATGGATGGGTGGATGGATGAATGGATGGATGGATGATGGATGGATGGGTGGGTGGGTGGATGGATGGAAGGATGGATGGATGGATGAATGGATGGGCGGGTGGACGGATGGAGGGGTGGATGGATGGGTGGATGGGTGGACAGATGGAAGGATGGATGGATGGGTGGATGGATGAATGGATGGATGGATGATGGATGGAGCTCCTGGAGGTCAAAAAGTGGATCTTACTCACCTTTGTACCCCTGGTGCCCACTACAATGCTTTGACATATAGGACCTACTCAGTAAATATTTGTTGAATGAATAATCTGCTTGTCTATGCATATACTTTGTACGTAGGTAACTTTCTGAGCTTTAAAGAATGGAAGGGACTGACAGATGCATTGTGGATACAATTATTTATCAGCACATATGATTCACCGTATCGTGATGTAGAAAATCATCCGTTCATTCATGTATTTCTTCAGTAGATATTTTTGAGTGCCAACTATCTACTAGATTCTATCTAGGTATTGGTAATGCAACAGTGAACCAAAGCAGATGACAACAAGTAAAGTCCCTGCTTTCATGGAAATCGTCTTTTAATGGGAGACAGCAGGCAGCAAGCAACTAAATAGACAATATGTTAGTACTGAGAAAGAAAAGTGAAGCTGATGAGGTAAAAGAGAGTGATGATGTAGAGTTGCTATTTTCACCGCAAAGGTTTCTCTGATACAGTGTCATTTGAGCAGAGACCCAAAAGAATTGAGGAGACAAGTCAGGAGGTTTTTTAGGGGAATAACATTCCAGTCAGAAGAAACAGCAGGTGCAACAGCACTGAGGCAGGAGCGTGCTTAGTGGGTTTGAGGAACAGCTATGAGCCCAGCGTGACTGGAGGGGGAAGTAAACAAGGCAGACAGCTACAGGAGGTTAAAGGGATTTGAGCAGAAGAGTGACGGATCTCCAAAGCTACTGCTGCCATCTAAATTAGCTGCTAGTGTGGTAAAGGGTTACCCACAGGCCTGATGGTGATCCCACCCCTGCCAACATCGGCACCATGTTACTTGGTATTGACCTACAATGCCCACTCAGAACAACTGCATACTCAGCAGTTGTCCCTGGGTGCTAGAGGGGCCTTGGGGATCCATGGTTCCAAGCTGCTAAATCAAACTACGAATTCATTTCCACTATCATCTCAAGTAGTTGTGACTTCATAGTCCTAAAACTTCTCCCAAGGGGAAAAAAAATCTATAATTCATATACATTTGCAATCTTTACTTAGGTTTACTTAGATTTTGGCTTTTACTGTCGCCCAGACTGGAATGCAGGGGAGCAATATCAGCTCACTGCCACCTCTGTCTCCCAGGTTCAAGCAATTCTCCTGCCTCAGCATCCTAAGTAGATGGGACTATAGGCACACACCACCACGCCCAGTGAATGTTTTTGTATTTTTTAGTAGACAGGGTTTCATGATGTTGGTCAGGCTAGTCTCGAACCCCTGACCTAAGGTGATCTGCCCAGCTTGGCCTCTCAAAGTGTTGGGATTACAGGAGTGAGCCACCACGCCCGGCCTATTTTGGCTTTTGTTTTGTTTTGTTTATTTTGTTTTTGAGATAGAGTTTCACTTTGTCCCCCAGGCTGGAGTACAGTGTCACAATCTCGGTTCACTGCAACCTCCGCCTCCCGGGTTCAAGCGATTCTCCTTCCTCAGCCTCCCGAATAGCTGGGATTACAGGCGCCCGCTACCACGCCCAGCTAATTTTTGTATTTTTAGTAGGGATGGGGTTTCACCATATTGGCCAGGCTGGTCTCAAACTCCTGACCTCAGGTAATCCGCCTGCCTTGGCCTCCCAAAATGCTGGAATTACAGGAGTGAGCCACTGCGCCCAACCGGGTTTTCTTTTCTTTTTTCTTTTCTTTTTTCTTTTCTCTTTTCTTTTCTTTT